>NC_048300.1:165069088-165215674 GCF_013100865.1 Trachemys scripta elegans
AAAAACCATCACCCAAAATGTAACAATTTGGAGAGGACTGAGTCCATGGACTGCGTAATTATTTGTATTATTGTAGCTCTGAGGAGCCGTAGTCAAGGACCAGCGCCCCACCCTGCCAGGTGCTGTACAAACAGAACAGACAGTTCCTGCCCCAAGGCGCGTATAATCTAAATATAGGGCAAGGGAGGACAGATGGATACGCGCAGATGGACGGGGCAGCACAGGGAACAAATGAGACGATATTGGTCAGCACGACAGGCAGTTGTCTCTGCACACCAGCAGCTTAACTGTGGCCAGGTTTTGGTAGGAGCCAGGGTAAAGGAGTTTTGAAGTGGCATTTGAAGGTGGATACTGAGATGGCTTTGTGGGTGTCTGGGAAGCGCCTGCCAAACACGTGGCCCAGCCTAGGAGAAACCACAAAGGTGTCTGAGAACTGAACGAGTTGGCAGCGGGCCGATCGGAGGGGAGCAGGGATAGCTTGATAGGTAGGATGCTGCCTCATTCCAGGACAACGACAAGCTAATCAGTTACACCTTGGGTCCAAGAAACTGCCAGCTCTGCAGAACTGATGCCCCTCTCCGCCCCTGCACACCGCTCTATAATCACCAGGCCCTGTCTCCGCAGTGTTCAGCTTAAATCATCCAAAACGAAATACACAGACGCTGCTCCAGAATGCATCTTCCTCGGTATGTGCCTGTTGCTATTGTCCCCGCCGGCTGGGGAGGACCTGTAACATACACGTCCCACTGGAAAGCTACAAACAGAGCTCTGCTCGAACAGACGCCAATCAGGTGGCTCTACTTTGAAATGACTATCTGCGCAGACACACTTTAAACCATCCACACACAAACAGCCCTTCAGCCGCTTTATTTAACAGCCGAGTCTAGGGTTACCATACGTCCATTTTTTCCCGGACACGTCCGGCTTTTCGGCAATCAAACCCCCGTCCGGGGGGGAATTGCCAAAAAGCCGAACATGTCCGGGAAAATGCCGGCCGGGCACTTCCCCTCCCGCGGCTGCTCTGCTCCTCCCCTGACTCTTCGGCTCTGNGCTCGGCTCTTAAACAGAACCGAAGAGTCAGGGGAGGAGCAGAGCCTCCAGCCTCAGCGGCTCTGCTCCTCCCCGACTCTTCGGCTCTGTTTAAGAGCCGAGCACTACAGGCTTTGGGCAGCCCCCATACCTCCGGACCCTGCGCCGCCGGAGCCCGGGAGGGGAAGTGCCCGGCCGGGGGCGCAGGGTCCGGAGGCATAGGGGGCTGCCTGAAGCCGAAGCACTGGGCGCTTCCCCTCCCGGGCTCCAGCTGCGCTGGGGAAGCGCCGGCCGGGGGCGCAGGGTCTGGGGGCTGCCCGGCAAACCGTGAAGCTGGTAGCGCTCAGGCAGCCCTTTTCGCGTGGCTGGGAGTGGGAGGGAGGAGGGGGCGGAGTTAGGGCCGGGTTGGGGCGGGGCTGGGGGTGGGGAAATGGGTGGGGCCAGGGCCCCGTGCAGGGTCCTCTTTTTTAATTTGTTAAATATGGTAACCCTAATATTGACAGCCTTCAGCAATGCTCAAAAGTGAACTACAAAGCTTTTTATAAAACAAATCATAAAACAAAAATCAGACCGCAGCCAAAACCCACTTTTTAAAACCACTAATGAGTGAAAACATGGGCCAGATCCTGCTGCTTTATGCAATTCTAGCAACCATAAGAGCCAGTAGAGCCAAACACTAGCATTCCCCCTACCTAGGAGTAGCTTTGTGTGGCAGAAAGCTATTGTCCAGGGAAAATGGAGCATGACTATTCCCTGTTGATCCACAGCTGTTGAGACAGCTCATTGCAAACATGGGTGGCTGCTCAGCACGACCATAGGATAAGGCAAGTGTAATGGAGAGTGAATACCCCACCCACACTCTTCTGCCAGCAGTCACTTGTCCAGATTGGATGGCATGTTTAGATGTAAAAGGATAACTGGAAAGCTACAGCAGAAAGTATGAGATCATGCATTTGAGCTCATAAATCAACTGCACCCATAAAAGTGAATGGGCATTTTTTAAATGTGCACACTTGTAATAGGTAAGCACCCTCTTTTGTTACACAAGAGCTCAAAGTCAATGACACCATACCTACAGGCTTTTAAATTTTTTGTGCACACTCAGCTTCACAACGCAGAAAGACGAAATAAATAAAAAAGTCAGAAGTCAAAAATTTAGCCCTAGAATTACAATTGTTTTTAAAATTGGAAATCAGCTCTACATTTGTCCTGTAGCAACTGATAATAAATTAATAAATAAGAATACTTTACAATTACAGTATTTGGAGCCTTTAATCTGAGGATTTTAATAGTGCTTTGAAAAACATTAACTAATTAAGTCTGACAACATTACTGCAAGGAAACAAGGCCGTATAACTCAGTCCCTTCCTTTTAGCTCAGGATAAAAAAATTAAGTGGACACTTACCTTCAGCGAGAGTACAAATGTGTCTTTTTCCTCTCTCTCTGCTCTGTGCTAGTTCAAAATCAGCAAACCTGCCTGTTCTCTCTGGGCATGTCTTCACTGCAGTGTTAGCACAAGGTATAACTCAAATGTTTCCCCTAAACCAAGTCCCATCTACACACAAAATTTCCATTTTCAGGTTAAGTGGTAGTTTAATCTTGAGCTAGCTGGCCCTGCAGGGCATGTGGGTTGAAGCTTGAGTACACTGACATTGGTGCTAGTAATGCAGTGAGGACATAGCTACTCTGTGCTGTTAATCCAATCAGTCTATGCTGATCAGCTGTTATTTTGCAGTGTGACTGCTGTCACTCAAGCTAAACTAAGTCAAGGGTAGTTGAAGGTTGAGATAGGTTCCGGAGTGACCTAGACAAATTGGAGGATCGGGCTAAAAGAAATCTAATGTTCAACAAGGACAAGTGCAGAGTCCTGCACCTAGGATGGAAGAATCCCATGCATTGCTACAGGCTGGGGACTGACTGGCTAAGCGGCAGTTCTGCAGAAAAGGACATGGGGATTACAGTGAACAAGAAGCTGGATATGACTAAACAGTGTGCCCCTTGTTGCCAAGAAGGCTAACAGCATATTGGGCTCAGTGGCATAGCCAGGTTCTAAGAGCTGGGGGAGCAAACACATAAAAAAAGGCGCCCCCCCTTGGCTCCTCCTCCGGCCATGCTACACACCCTCTTGGCTCCTCTTCCAGCTGCGCCTCCCCTTGGCTGGCTCCTCCAGCCATGCCCCCCCACCCCCGGCTCCTCCGGCCACACTGCAGCCATGCTGTGTGCATCCCCCCTCGCTCCTCCGGCCGCGCCGCCTCCCCCTTGGCTCCTCCAGCCGCACCGCCCCTCCTCGTGCCTCGCTCCTCCAGCTGCGCCCCCTCGCTTTTTTTTTTTTTTTTTGCTTGGGGTGGTGGCAAAAAAAGTTAGAGTCAGCCCTGCACTCCTCGCCCCAGCTCACTTCTGCTCCGCCTCTGCCTCCGCCTCCCTGGGCCTGAGCGCACTGCCGCTTGCTTCTCCGCCCCAGGCTTCCAGCGCGAACAGCTGATTCGCGGGAAGCAGGAGGGGGGCGGAGAAGCAGAGTGGGGCGGCGCCTTCAGGGGAGGAGGCGGAGCGGAGGTGAGCTGGGGCTAGGGGGCGGGGAGCTGCCGGTGGGTGCTCTGCACCCACCCACTAAATTTTGGAGCACCCACGAGTCAGCGCCTAAGGTACCACTTTTGGATATGTGCTCAGTGGGGGAGCAGCCGCTTCCCCTACCCCCCCCCCCAGCTACGCTACTGATTGGGCTGCATTAGTAGAATCATTTCCAGCAGATCGAGGGAAGTGATTATTCCACTCTATCCGGCACTGGTGAGGTCACATCTGGAGTATTGCATCTAGTCTTGAGCCCCCCACTACAGAAAGGATGTGGACAAATTGGAGTGTGTCCAGCAGAGGGCAGGCTGGGGCAAATGACTTATGAGGAGAGGCTGAGGAAACTGGGCTTATTTAGTCTGCAGAAGAGAAGATTGAGGGGGGATTTGATAGCACTCTTCAACTACCTGAATAGGGGTTCCAAAGAGGATGGAGCTAGGCTTTTCTCAGTGGTGGAAGATGACAGAACAAGGACCAATGGTCTCAAGTTGCAGTGGGGGAGATCTAGGCTGGATATTAGGAAAAACTATTTCACTAGGAGGGTGGTGAAGCATTGGAATGCGTTACCTAGGGTGGTGGTGGAATCTCCATCCTTTGAGGTTTTTAAGGCCTGGCTTGACAAAGCCCTGGCAGGGATGATTTAGCTAGGGTTGGTCCTTCTTCGAGCAGGGGGTTGGACTAGATGACCTCCTGAGATCTCTTCCAATCCAAATCTTCTATGATTCTGTGAACGTTGATAATCAAGTCACCTCTCTCTCTCTCTCTCTCTTTAATTTCTAAGGGGGGATAGTTTCCTATTTTACATAAATGGGGTTACTGGTTTGGGGTGGTCCAGGGGAGAAGGGGAAAGTTGTTCTGAGGGAGGTATCATTTGCAAATCCTAATGAGAGTGTTTATTTTGGGAGGAGCTCTCCACTTCATTTTGGTTTTTGTGACCCTTGCTCTCCTGGTGACTAGGGACATGATGAAAGCTGGTGACTCAGGATCCCTGCATTAGGGTTAAAACGCTTTACAGCAGAGGAGTTATGTGTGTGTTGCTGGTGAAACCAGTGAGGATTAACCAGCAGAATGCAGGCTTTGTAGGAACAAGGGAAACCTTTGAAGGAGATCAAACAACTAAAGGGAGGCGAAGGTGGTTTTTTCAATAGTCTAATATAAGTTTAAATATTGCTATATTGGTCTAAACGCTTACTGGTGTCAAGATTTGTGCTCTATGTCATACAGAAATGTCTAGACTGTAATGGGATACCCCTCCCCCATTACATAGGTTGCAGGTGGGTGTTGTTTGAGACAGATGGGGGGGATAGGATTTCAATCAAAGGGTTTTTTTGTTTGTTTGTTTTTAACACGGGGCAATGTTGCCTATCACCAGCTCTAGAGGCAGCAGATGGTCATGTGTGAAGATGCAGCCTGCATTGGCAGGATTGGTGGGTTGCTAGACAATGTGGTCTCCTCTCATACCCCTGGTGCTACATTATTACTCATTAACTTTGTACTGGAAATGGTTTTAGATCGTGGAAAGATCCTAAGACAGGATTGTCGGGCAGCCAACCTCTCTTATTAAAAGCTCAGTTCCATAGAAAGCTTAGAACAGTGCGTTTAGCATTCTCAGAGTCAAAGTAGGGAACAAAGGGCTGTCCTGAGCCTTTCAAGTGGACTACCCAGCGATTTGCCTTGGGGTCTGCTGAGAACATCTATTCATCCTATTTAAGGCTATGTGTTCTCAAGATCGTCTTTCTATTAAAATAAAGCAACTGATTGGAGCCCCAGAACTGATATCTCATGGAAAGCTGTTAAATTTAAACAACCATTTTTGACACACCATTTCACATGATTGTGACAGTATCACCATTCCCAAGACTTCAGATGTCATGAGATGAAAAATAGGGGGGCTATTTTATTTCCCTTTGGCCTGCCTGTGATCATGCAATCTACCTGGTCCTACAAGCAATCTCCACACTTCTAATCCTCTGTTCCTGAGGCCAAAGGCCACTCTGCTATCAGAATAATTTAGAGTAGCCTAGGGACCACAACTTAATTATGCTGATTGTATGGGTTGCCCCCTAGAGACAATTTCACCTGCTAGGAATTCACTGGAGTGAAGTGTGCCTTGCCCTCACTCTCTCATGCCCTTAGCCACAACCCTAGAATGCCCTCTGTGCTGAGGAGGGGAGCAGACCCGTCAACTTTACATCACCCGCGGTGCCTAAGCAACTCAAAGCAGCCGGACAGTGGCTGAACATCTGACCCTATATTTCTAACTAACTTTTAGCCCAAAATTTCTTAGTGAATGATGCTAAAAATGTGTACTTATGTTCCCTAGCACTGGTATTGTATATTGTTATGCACAACATGATAAGATTAATATTCCAGAGTAAACTTTAAATGAGACTCCTAATTTGAATCACTCTTTCAAGCAAAGGTTGCCATCACCACCTTCATCAGAGGCTAGTATGTAGTGAAGTTCAGTTTCGGTATTAGAGCTGAGCATGACATTTCTAGAAAGCCTAAAAGAGCCTTAAGTTAAAATTCATGCCAGAAAAAACAGTAACTAGAAAATATGTATTTTTATATTCAAAATTAAAATGCACATGACAAATACAGTAGCACAACTCTTGTGACCAATTGAAAATAGCACTTCCTTGAAGTGGTAGCTATCTGTATTATATCAGTTTTACAAGTGACCTAAGTACAGGACATTTACCGATAAATATTGATTTTTAATAAGGTCATTATGAAGATTTAGTGCTGAGAGGTTAATACCAGAGTATGGGAATCAAATTTCTATTGACTGCAAAGATCAATAGACTTTAATAGTGGCCGCAAAAAACGAACATTTCAGGTAATATATGTGTTTGTCACATCTATTTTCTACTTCCTTTCAGATGGAGCTATGTGAAGGACAGATGCAAAGTGCATGGAAAGTATGAAGATCTGGAGCCTGATTTCTCTCTCTCAGTTATAAAAGGAGGAGAAATAGAATGCATAAAACTAGAGAACGGAAGTTAAGGCAATTGGACAATCTATCCAAAATCCATCTTTAAGACAGCTGCAAAGCCAGCACTGACTGGTGTCACACAGAGTACACTGTGACCATATGAAGAGAGCTTCCATAAAACCTTCCTCACCAATGAGAGCACAGATAGCATAATATGCCCAAATAAATCTGTTAGTCTTTAAGGTGCCACCAGACTCCTCTTTGTTTTTGTGGATACAGACTAACACAGCTACCCCTCTGATAATGGGCCTGTACATTCCAGAAGTTTAGGATTCACCCCTCATATTTGCCTTACAACAATGCTGCTTTCTGTAAGTAACCTAGCATAGGACAGATTTTTCTTGCTGTCTGGAACAAGCTTACCTTGTTATCTCACTCACCTTCACATCTCCTACCTTGATGAGTGCCTAGCAGCTCTTATTGCCATTTCTAATTCCATTGTCCTGCCTACTCTAAATCACAGGCTGAAATGTGTCATTTAAAGTAGCTCCAAGCAGCTTTAAATTGAACCTCCTTTGTGCATTATGATTATGGAGGGTAGAATTCCACACAGTAGGTTTAATATTGACTGCACCTACATTTGTCCTGGCCATATCCTCTAGTCTCAACTGACTGGTAGTTCTGATGAGCACAGTCAAATACATCACAACAGTCAGTGGGAGTACAACAGCAATACTTTCCCCTAGTCTGCAACACTTTACATCTGGTGCAATATGCAATGGTTGTCACCTATGTACATTGGAATTGATATTTGGACCCCTGGAATGAATTTAAACAATGCAGGTAATAGTGCCAATATGCAAATTTAAGAAATCCAGTTAAAGAGTGTTCTGACCCCACCTTTTTGTATACAACCAGTAGATTCAGGAGCAGGTGGTTATTTATTGGTGAAACAATTATCAGTATTGGCAATGATCAGTTAGGAGTGAAATTTTCAAAAGCATCCAAGGAACTTAGACACATAATTCAAAATGACTTTTAATGGGACTTGTGCACCTAAATCCCCCTTAGGTAACATTTGAAAAGACTTCAGTCAAACCAGGGAAGGAAGTTACTGTTTTATTTCATTTTTACCTCCTTGCCTTATCTTATACTTGTCTTGTTTATTTAGACTTTAAACAATTCAGGTTAGGGCTTATTTCACCATGTATTTGTCCAGCACCTAGGACAATGGGACCTCTATTATTACTTATTTATATTACAATGTCACCTATAATAAAATATGCTGTTTTTCTTACCATTTCTTCATTCTTCTTTCCCACAAATGCCTCTAAATCTCTCTTATTTCTGTTCTGCCTCTCTCACCAGCATCTCTCCTCCTACTAGCCTCTCACCTGAGCGCTGCCTTGTTTCATTGCTGCTATATTTCTTCTTTCCTTGCCCTTTTTCACCTCTGACTTTCCTATTGATTTTGCTACTGCACTAAGTTTTGCTTTTGCAGAATAAGTTGTATTTGAATCTTTATTAATATTTAAGTTAATGAAAGTATCATGTCATGAAAACTAGGTCCATCAACTGTTTCTTCCAGTTAGGAATTATGCTAATCCTTTCAGAATTCAAAGCATTAATATTATATTGCCCAGACACGACAGCTTGAATAAGCTTTCAGGATCTGGTGTGCCACCCATTTCATTGTTCCATAGGGAGGATGATTAAGAATACAAATAGATCATTGGATAAGATCATTTTGCTGAATAGGAAGAAAAACGAATTTTTCTTTGGGGCATGTAGCAGAGACTCACCAGTGTGGCGCCTCCTGCTGGTTGGCTTGGGAATTAGCTCAACTCCAGCTATGGAGCACCTCCTTCTGGCCAGTGTCCCTCCTGGACCCTGGTAACCCTTTCCTCAGGGTTCTGCCCCCAGCAGTACCCCCTAACTCTGGGTCTTCCCTCCCAGAGAAACCTCCAACCCTCTGTCCCCACCTTGCTTTAGTGGCTACTCCCAGTCATCATCTAGCCCCCGCTTACTGGGACAGACTGCAGCCTATAATGGCCACTCAACATTGGCAAGGAGGTAGGACCTACTGCCTTTGCCTATTCCCAGGCTGTATCCCTGCAGCCCCAGTACCACTGTAGGCCTTCAACAAGGCCTACAGCCTGGGGTTTTACCAGGCTGAGGCTCCCCAGCCCTGCTTCAGGTACCTTACTCCCAGACAGCTAGCTCTTCCCACTTCAGGGCTAGAGTGAGACTCCTCTGTCTCCTAGACCCACAGCCCTTTTATCCAGGCCAGCTGTGGCCTGATTAAGCCAGCCACACCTGGGGCCAATGACCTTGCTAGCCTCCCTCAGCTGCTCTGAATCCCTTTTACCTTGGAATGGGGCAGCTGCCCTACTACAGGGCATATACTGTCTTGTAATGGATTGGTTGAAACTGGTGGGTATAACAGCTGCCCTTCATTCAGGATAAATGTAAAAACAATTGAGTTCCTTTATGAAATGGTAAGCTGAAATAATACAGGCCTCCACCCAAAACAAAGCCACATGCAAGGCTGGAGTAGGAATTAGCTGCGTGGCACAAGGAGGGTCCCCTGTGATATGATAAACTCAGGGATGAGGGAGTGACTAAATTGGAGGTGTGTGTGTGTGTGTGTGTGTGTGTGTGTGTGTGTGTGTGAGAGAGAGAGAGAGAGAGAGAGAAGCAGTGAGAAACAGCACAGAAACAGACACAGAAAAGCCCTGGTGGCAGCAGAACAAGCACTGGAAGCCTACAGAGAGTGCCTGAGAGAGAGCTTTTGGGGCTGACTGCTGGCTGAAAGAGGATAGGAGTTGTGAGCAAAGAAACTATCTCCTGTTTGATTCCTCCTGTGTTCAAAATGACAGCGGGGCTGTGTACATGCTTTGGAAATAAACAAGACTGCTTCTAAGAAATATCTGACTCCATTGTCAATTTCATGTCCTAATGAAAAGTTAATGAAAGTATCATGTCATGAGAACTAGGTCCATCAACTGTCTCTTCCAGTTAAAGTGATGAAAAGGAGCCTTCGGGTAACCGAGAATTCCCAGTCATGAGGCTCCCTAAGCATCCCTAGGAACACTCTGTGATGGAAGGCACTCCTGTATTCACACCCTACACACTATTGTAATACTTTTTGTACAAAATATGCCTTGTAAGATATCAGTTAAAACTGGTCAATATATCACGATAAAATGTATATAGCAACATTTTATGTAAAGTTATTAACATAAGCTTAAATCATGACTCAAGTGTGTTTATCAGCCAAGTCTAGGAAGTGGGTAAACCTGTTTCTCAAAGAAAAAGGGTAAGTTGACGCCCCAGCCAGGTGTCATCAAAACTGATGGGCCATCACTGATCAAGTTGGCCATTCTTTGGCAAGGACTGGGAGGTGGAGGGGAGGAGGCAGAGGAACAAAGCAATCTGATCTTAGCAAACAACAGCATGAAACCTTCCCCCTCACCATAAGAATCCATGTCTCCTTGCTCTCCACTGAAAATAACTTTATCTAGGGTCACTCTCAGGGAAATGCATTTTCAAAGGGTGTCTGAACTGTAAAAATGAGTCGCAAACCCACATCAGGTTCTCTCTCCCTGTCCATCTCTCTCTTTTCCATCTAAGAAGACAAGAGAAACAATCTATAGACTTTGGATGCAGCTCCTGACCTGAAACTTGGTCAGCAATGATACTGAGAACCTGTGGTTAGAACTTCACCTTAAACCAAGGCTAGTTTGTTAAATTTAGAAAGTGTTTTATCTTTATTTTTCTTGTAACTATTTCAGACTTTAATGCCTTATTATCTGTACTCACTTAAAACCTATCTGTATTTAAATAAACCTGTTTTTGCTCTTTAATTAAAATTAATCTAGTGTTGTGAACTATATGTGTAACTCCATTTAAGGTGGCAAATTGTTGTATATTGTTCCCTTGCAGGGAAAACAGATCTTTGTAATCGGAACTGTCCAGGAGAGAGCTGGACTGTACAGTACAGAATACACATTTGGGGAGGGAGGGAATCCAGAACTCTGAGTGTGTTGGTGTCACCCTGCATGTGGTAATCAAGACTGGTGGAAGCCAGAGTGTGGCTGGAGTGTGCTGACAGGTTGCAGCTATAGAAAGACACTCGGATTCTGAAAGGCTGTTTGTGAGTGGCCCATGTGGAAGTGACAGCAGCAAGGATTATAAGGCACCCAAGGTTGCAGGGCAGAAGTGACACAGCCCCTCACTGGTCTGGATTGCAGCCCAGAATGTCATATTCTCAAGCCTAGGGAAAAGGCTTGAACTGAACTTCATTATCTTATTGTTAATAAAGTAAAAGCAAACATCAGGAAGGGGAGTAAGGTTTTACTATTCACATTCTTATACTGCACTCATTACCGAGGTTTCTGAGGGCTGGTCTTCACTACCCGCCCGGATCAGAGGTAGAAAATTGATCTCTCGGGGATCAATTTATCGTGTCTTGTCGGGACGCGATAATCAATTCCCGAATCGACGCACGTACTCCACCAACCCAGGTAGGAGTATGCGCCGTTGACGGGGGAGCCGTGGCGGTCGATTTGCCGCCGTCCTCACAGCGGGGTAAGTCGGATCAGATAAATCGAATTCAGCTACGCTATTTGCGTAGCTGAATTTGCGTATCTGAAATCGAACCCCCCCGTAGTGTAGACGTAGCCTGAATGCCTATCTGACTCACTGCTCTTTGAGCTATGATATGTGACTCTGTACAGTGCAGCAACTTCCTTGTAAAAGCACACCGGGAAAGGCACCTACTCACACTGTCCAGCAGTATAAATCTGCTGATTTAATAAATTGGAATCAAAACAATGAAGCCAAGAGCATGCACTAATCATGAACTCTTTGGGAATTCACACTGCTTCTCCTTCCATCACAAGGCAAGGATCAGGGTTTGAACTGGAGTTTCTAATTTGAAGGATAGTATACTACTTCCTATATTCTCTGAAGAATGAATTTATACGATCTAGAAGGAAGAGATTTATGGTAAACTCAATATATTGAAGCAGAAAAAGCAGATGTTAATGCAGGACACGTTTGAGAGAAGTGTCCTCAGGAGAAAACACACTAATAGATGATCCAATAAGAAAGGGAAGTTGGCCAGCCATGAAGGAGGCCATAAATAACACAATATTTCTTTTCTGTCTTCCACACAACCTACTAGTAAATTACTTTAATATCTTCTGTGCAAATCCAAGACATATTTTCCCTGTTGGTTGTTCATGATCAGCTAATAGAAGTTAACATTCTAAGAGAACATAAATATGACAAAATCAGCAAGGCTGAAGGTGAAGAGAAGTAAACCATTCTGGATGAGATTGCATTCTTGCAAACAGATTTGAGGCAATGGAAACATTTACTCTATTAATAATTATGCTGTTTTGGACTACTAATTCATCTAATAGTTTATCCTCTAAATATGAAAAAATGAATTAGATAACCTCATACCAGCAAAAGGCTTTAAACTGCAGATTGTGATGTGCCTGCCAGGCAAATGTCATTCTTTGGGCATTCATAAAAAAGTTTTGTTCTTCTAATTAACAAGAGGAAAAGAGCTGATTCCAGATATTCAGGGAGTTCCTTACAATGGATGAACAGTGGGAGCATGTTCTGCATACATATAGTAGTATTCTCACTTGATAAAATATTTATCTACTAATGCGTGAGTTAAAATGTTTCCTCTGATGTTTTGAGGTAGGAAGCTTTTACTTAGGTTTGAAGAAAAGACCTTGAAACAGCTTTTATGCCACAATAGAATTTTTTTTTACAACTATCCTGTAGGTAATTATGACAACTTCAGAAAGTGACACACATGACCTTTTTATTCATGTAATTAATCTTAGATGAAATTTAAATGTTTCTTGTAAATTAATATACATTTAAAATATGTAATTTTTCAAATGTAATTGAGATTTTTCCCCTGAGAATTGATGATAATTGAATTCAATTCCACTAGGCTTGATATAGACTTAATGTGCCATTGAAAATCTATCGGTAAATACTGATAATTCCATATTCAGAACATGCAAAATAATTTAAATAAATAATCCAAATCTATGATATATTAGAATAATAGAAGATTAGAGTTGGAAGAGACCTCAGGAGGTCATCTAGTCCAACCTCTGCTCAAAGCAGGACTAACACCAACTAAATAATTCCAGCCAGGGCTTTGTCAAGCTGGGTCTTAAAAACCTCTAAGGATGGAGATGCCACCACATCCCTAGGTAATGCATTTCAGTGCTTCACCACACTCCCAGTAAAATAGTTTTTCCTAATATCCAACCTAGACCTCCCACACTGCAACTTGAGACCATTGGACCTTGTTCTGTCATCTGCCACCACTGAGAACAGTCTAGCTCCAACCTCTTCAGGTAGTTGAAGGCTATTATCAAATCCCCCCTCACTCTTCTTTTATGCAGACTAAATAAGCCCAGTTCCCGCAGCCTCTCCTCATAAGTCATGTGCCCCAGCCCCCTAATCATTTTCGTTGCCCTCCACTGGACTCTCTCCAATTTGTCCACATCCTTTCTGTAGTGGGTGACCCAAAACTGGACTCAGTACGCCAGATGTGGCCTCATCAGTGCCAAATAGAAGGGAATAATCACTTCCCTTGATCTGCTGGCAATGTTAATGCAGCCCAATATGCCGTTAACCTTCTTGGCAACAGGGGCACATTGTTGACTCATATACAACTTCTCATCCACTGTAATCCCCAGGTCCTTTTCTTCAGAACTGCTGCTTAGCCAGTGAGTCCCCAGCCTGTAGCAGTGCATGGGATTCTTCTGTCCTAAGTGCAGGATTTTGCACTTGTCCTTGTTGAACCTCATCAGATTTCTTTTGGCTCACTTCTCCAATTTGTCTAGGTCACTCTGGACCCTATCCCTACCCTCCAGCATATCTACCTCTCTCCCCAGCTTATATTAAATTTGATCTAATTTTACTTGAGGGTTTTTTCCCTCCTCTCCCCTTACAGATACTGCTTAAAAAGTAAAGAAAATGAGTGTTTTAATTTTTTCAGCCCAGAGAAGACATGGCACAATCTTCAGTGGCCCCAAAGGAACTGAGATGCTCAGTCACCTTTACATTTCCTCTGAACCCTCTGCAGTGAGGCGGCAGAAGCTCCTGGCACAAATTAGACTAGCCAAACAGCTGCTCTAATTTATACTGTTTAGAATGGTCCTAGGGTGAAAATCCTGCTGTTCAGGGATTGGTAGAGTGCATCATGCTCTGGCTACTCCTTTCCCTTCCTTGGAATGCCTCAGTTAGCCCCAACATACCTCCTACATCAAAAGTACCAGGAGAGCTGGCATAAAGCTGGTCAGTCCAGGATTCTCCCATGCAGGGGGGATGCTCTCTCTCTTTATGGCAATGATAAGGTCACTTTGTGCCACTCCAGCAGTGACTTCGGGGTTCATGCTCTGGATCACAGTTTTCAGCATTAAGACTACCACTCTATTTGTAACTAACTGAAGATTACCTAAATTTGCATTTTAAAATTCCTTAAACCAGCCCCTCTAATTTGTTGCAAGACTGTGCTGGAGTATTATATTATATTTTCTAACTCCCTGTGTTATGGCGCTGCTAAATTTGGGATTGAGTAAATAATTGTAAACATTTTTTTTAATTATTCAGAATAAAGTCATTCTATCTAGGGGAAGAAAGTTAAAGTCTGAGCAAATCAAGTTTGCCTATCTGCTTACTGAAGTATTCTTACTGTTCCAGTTGCTAATTCAGTTGTGAGGTTGTGTTCTGAAGGATATCCTGATTACCCTAATGTCTTCAAGAGCTGTGCACAGGTTTAGCTGAGTAGAATTTGCTAAACAATCCTATTGAGGATACACAGGAGGAGGAAGAATCCAGCTTGATTTCTGAACTGTGTTGGCTCTGTAGATCTAACAAAAACACAATAACTTTGGGAAGGATTGCCCCCCGCCCCTTTCGGGTGCCACTTGATGTACTGGGATACTACTGAGCCCGCTGGTTCCACCAGTCTGGGTTCCCTTACACTGTCCTGCGGGGCCAGACCCTCAAGCCTCCTCCAGACACACGCAGCTAGGACCACATCCACCTGCAGAAAGACACAGACACTGAGATCAGCTGTGCATGGGAAAACTCAGCTCAGAAATTGCCTAGCATTCAAGTGCACACCCCCTCTGGGGGGTAAACCCAAAATTGTATGGTCTTGCGCTGCACAGAAAACTGGACAGCGTTAAGCTCATGAAATTTGCTTCCTCCCTCAATGTGGAGGAAGAGATGCACAGCCACAGCTTTTGAGCCACAGACTCTTCCACATTGCAGAAATGTATTTCCAAGCAGGGTGGGTGAACCTGGGATGTTGGTTCATGCCAGGGCATGCTCTTTCTGTTGCTCCCATTTTTCTGTTACATGTAGTTGTATCTGGTTCTCAAATTGCTGAGTTCCCTGCCTCAAGCAATTCCTCCATTGTTGTCAGTCCTAGACTATACATTCCCAGGAATTAATGTCACTGTTGCATTTCCTCATATTAGCCTTCAGGACATCTCTATAGTGTTTTTTCTGCTCTCCTATAGCACATTTGCCTTGGCTGAATTGAGAAGAGAAAACTTGTTTTGGTAGTCTGGAATCAGGCATCTGAACATGACTTGCCCAGTGAAGATAATCATCACCTCGATGCTCGTTATATCGGCTTGCAAGAGGACACTGATATTAGTGCATCTATCAGCCCATTTAATTTAAATAATCTCACTCATACAGCATTGCTGATACTTTGCCAGTCCCTTAAGATGTCTCCTATATGTTGTCCACATTTCAGCCCCATATAATAGCTTTATAAACCATATGTTTGGTTTTAATTCTGATGTTGCAATCTTCAACAGCCTCTTTTTCAGACGACCAAAAGCTCGGCTAGCATATTTGAGCTGGTACTGGATTTCTCTACCGATGTCATCTGTCTGGGAGAGTTGGCTTCCAAGATATGGGAAATGCACAACGTTCTCTAGAAGGTTATCCTGAATCTTTATTGCTGGTGCTAGGAGTTGTGCACTAGTAGCTTGCTCATAGTGGACCTTTGTCTTCTGGATGTTGTGTGTCAGTCCCATTATCTGGTATGCTTCAGCAAAGACACTGATGATCACCTGAAGATCTGTTTCCAAGTGAGCACACACTACAGCGACGATGGCTGGACGACTAAAGCTGGCAACATTTTGGTTCTCAATCAAAAGTGGCCCAGGTTGAACAGCTTACTATCCATTTGATAGATTAGCTGCACTGCTGTCAGGAACTTGTTAGTGATCAAATAGAGCATCACAGTGAGGAAGTTGGAGAAGAGCATCAGGGCAATGACACAACCCTGCTTAACGCCATAACCTTAAAAAGAGCCATAGTAGATCCATTACAAAGGAACTGCTTTGCAGGACAAAAAATATACTAGTTGCTTCACAGAACACATGGAAAGAGATTACCAATCTAAGTTTATGATGTGGTCCAATAATTATTGGTGATCAACAGTAGAGAACGGTTAGGGTTCAGAAGGATGAGGGCTACTGATTACTCAGTTAAGGCATATGTACATCTTGGTAGTTCACTAATCTTTTTTTGGACTGTATATACACAGACATAGCTATATAAATCTATATCCATATATAAACAGGGATAACACTATAATTATGGAACAAATTACTTCAAAATCTGATCCTTGGATTGGTTCCTGAAGCCAATTTTACTTCATTATTTAACAGATCAGAAGCTGTACTATGCGGCTAGCCAAGCTACTGCTTTGGGCCATAGTAGAGAATAATAAGGTTTACAAGGCTATTCTTTTATTATTTGATGGATGATAATGATGCTCTCAGTGCTGTGCAGAATATAAAGATGGGACTGCCAGATGACAATGTTTTCTATAGCCTAAGAGGTTGCCATGTGGAAGAGATACCAAATATCACAGGTATGCTACAGAGATTCCAGCATGCTGGAATTGCAGTACATGAGAAAATATGCCATGTCAGTGCTTGGGTTATTCATACAATTAGGGACAAGAAGGAAAGGACTAGCAGGCCTCATAATTCTTAGGGGTTTTGTACATGTGTAAACCCTCCATGGGCTCAGCTGCGCAAGGGGGAGCGCAACTCCTGGAGGTGCTGAGTCACTTCAAGCTCCTGTTGACTTCAATGGAATTTAAAAGCACTCAGCGCCTCCAGAATGTGCTCTGCACCTTGCAGGGGTGACCCATCTATGGTGCAGATTTAAGCCCTCATACTGCAAATACTTCTGCATGTGCTTAGGTTGACACAGAAGTAGTCTCATTCAGTCAATGGGATTACTCGTGTGAAGTTCAGCATGGCAGAATCAGAGTCTGACACAGTAAGTAAAGATCTCTAAGAGGAATTCTCATGCTAGCGGTAAGAAATCAGTGGTAGAAAGGATTTCATCAGACCAATATCAGGACTACAAAGGGATGGCATAACCAGTGCTTGGACTGGGGAGGCAAAGAGAGGGGAGTGACTGTATGCCTCACAGAGAGCAACAGTATGCCATAACTTAAGTGTATTTGAATGCGAGTTTTGCCTGAGTGAGGACTTTAAGATTAAGACCTTGGAATTCTCTCCTTAATTTGATAAAATGTTTGGGAAAGTCCTCCACCAATGTAAATCAATGCCAAATTTACACCGGCTGAGACTCTGGTCCACTGTGTAGAAATAATGTGAATTACAATAACAGGACTAAATCTGTCCTATTACATTCCTGTCATAAGGGACTGTTTATTCATTTAACATCAGGTTTGTCATATGTAGTCATCCCAGGAATGCTAATTAAAATCCCACAGGATCAACTTGGTACATCCATACAGAGGTAGATAAATTGATAGCCATGAGACTTATAATGTGAGAAAGGGTCTTCTGAGCTAGCTGTTAACCACTTTATATGCAAATTATCTACTTTAAAGATTCCATAGCACTGCATGGAAATAGAAGTTTGTCCCAGTGAGCTAGATCAAAATCTCCACACATCCCAGTTGTACGGCATATCATGTGCCACTTGTCTGCATTTCTGCCACCCTGAAACCAGAGGATCTGTATTTCTCTGGTGCTGTACAGTGCTCTGGGATCTTTCATGGTGAAAGGAATTAAATGTGAAATGGTTTTCTTTACAAGACATCAAATCTCTCTCTCTTAGGGTCATATCATCACAGTAAAATTAATAGGAGTGGCTTCTGTGGATCAAGGACAGTACATGGCCTTAAGTACCATGAATTGAAGAATTTTCCAATATGTTTCTATGTGACAGAATTCTAGTTGTGTCTGATCCATTACCTAATATAATTTGTATGCTGTTGCTTATAATTATATCAATTTCACTAAATAAACTTAGTTTTTTTTTGTAAAACATGCAGTATAACTTAAGTGTAAAATGTATCCAGAATGTATACCAATGTATCAGTACACTATTTAGGCATGCACTCTTGCAATATTACTGTTAGCATGCTACTTCATTGTCACGTTGACAGTCCACATATCCAGAATTCACACACAGAAACAGGCTCTCTCCTCACTTCTTGGCAAAGGTTTAATAGCCAAGAGCGTACTTCCATGAAGATCATAATTTCTTTTAAAAAATGTACTATAGAACCATTTATCAATGCACTATGCACTTAAACATGGCTAGTTTATGTCATGGACCTCTTACAGCTACATTTGATTTGGTCTGCCACATTATCTCCATTCATGTTCACCTGCCACTATAGATCCAGTACTGAGAGGGAAGAAGAGGTAGTTCCAGTGAATGGCTGTCCTGCAAGAGGATGTGGTACCATAGCCTAAGTCAAGGAGAGGATGGCAGGCAGTCGCAGCAGCCCTGAGGCATTGGAGTGACAGCCCAAGCTGAGGTAATTGACAGTGTATTACACTAAAATACATACACCCCTAACAATGCCAGTAATCTGTGTATTGGCACAGTGGGAGTTTTAGTGCAGAAGGTGCCAAACACCACGGATGCTGCCTTTTGGAGTGACTTGTCATTTGTGGCACTTGGCCTACATGCTTGCACTTTTTGTTTGGAAGCCATATACTCAACTGCAGTCTCCTGAGGCTATTTGAAACCTGCCCTAACAAATTCTCTCAAACCAATCCTTCACCTCCAAACACACACAGACTTTCAAGAAGATAACGGTCTAAAGAAAATTGTAGATTGGATAGTAAATAAAACAGTTCAGATGCACCAGCTCCAAGTACAATGAGTTCCTTACATTATATACCATATATATAAATTACTATACGTGATGTACACCGATTTGAAGGATTTTCTATTTTGTCTATGTAAAATGCTCTGGAAATATAAAAGCCATGTTACTAGAATGTAATAACATTGTAATTCAATAATTTTGTTCAAGCTGCTAAACCTCTAGTAGAAGGGTGACAGTTTAATAGTAATATAAGAAAGGGGTTAACACAACATGCAGGAAAAGAATACTGTTAAGTAATTCCCTGAATTTACAGAAGGATAAATCCTCTAGTCTTTAATCATGAAATCAAAGAGAGTTTTCCCTCAAATAAGAAACTGAGAATCTGGCCCAATGTTATTAAGAATGGTGATTGTTTTAAAAAAGGAAGCAATGTCAATGCCCTAGTATTGTGTGTTCAGATTTTCAAAGCCAATTTAGCTACACACTGTCTATTAATTGTAAAGAAATACCGGCAGCTAAATCTCCTGAGCTGCTCTGACAATCTCAAACATAATTTAATGGATGATGTATAAACAGAATACTTAAAATAATATATTTTGGATTTAGGAGTATTATTAGCATGCAAACAACTTGATTCTATATATTTGGTACTCATGTAAGTGAGAGGCTCTTGGAGAGTTTGTTTTCAAAACTTTCAGAGTTAATTCTTCTCTAGTGACTGCAATTTGGGAGCATGACTGGATATAAAGTAAATGAAAGCTGACTCAAAACCTTGTAGAGATCTTTGAGATACTCTCAGGAAAACTCTGAACAGCTATTGAGAGATTATGCATTGTGGAATGGTCATGAATTTAATCTGCCTCCAAATATATGTACTCTGTTAGAGTAAGGTAAAAACTGTAATCTATTCAATTCAATTAATATATGGCAGTTCTACTCATAACTCCTAATGGCATTAGTAGAATACTGTTGAAAGGATAGGCAGTCATGGAGCTACCTATCAGGATCCCCAAATGAGAAGAAACAAGATAAACCTACTGGGCTCTGGTAAAATATTCAACAGTGGTAGCTCTACTATGCTTTCATTTTCTATACCATGCTTTTTTTCTTGAAGTAGGGCCACTGTATAAAAGACTATAAAGAGACTTTCATTTAAAAACAATGACACTTGTATCCCTTCTGGTTCTGAGGATTCCCTTCTAAATATGAGTTGATGCAAGATTGTCTTCCTGAGTCTACAGAGGCAGTGTGAAACAATTGTTCTAAAAAGGGTGTTAAATGAAGGGTAGATATGTGACCATATTCCTTTTGAGAGTCTCCACTTAATATTTCCTCAGGCCAGTGAAACAGCTAGCATAATAAAAATAATACTTTGCACATATATAGCACCTTTCATCTGAGATGTTTGAGCACTTCACAAATTTTAACTGAATCTCATATAACCCAGATCAAATAATTATTATTCCCATTTTGCAGATGGGAGACATTGATGCCCAGGCAATGATGATGGTTAACCATCAGCATGTATATACACTTCTATCTCGATATAACGTTGTCCTCGGGATCCAAAAAATCTTACCGTGTTTTAGGTGAAACCATGTTATATTGAACTTGCTTTGATCCACCAGAGTGCACAGCCCTGCCCACCCCGGAGCACTGCTTTACCGCGTTATATCGGGTCACATTATATCAAGGTAGTGGTATACTGCATTTCATCCATATACAGGACTTCAAAGCTCTTTACAAAGAAGGATAAGTATAATTTTCTTCATTTTCCAGATGGGGAAATAGAGTCACAGAGAGGTGAAGAGCTGACTCAATATCACACAGGAGGCCACTGGCGGAGCTGGGACTAGAATCCATGTCTCCTGACTCTCAATCCATTGTTTTAGCCACTGGACCCACTGCTCCCAAAACCTTAATAACGTTACTGCGTCCATGGTATTTAAAATCATAAGGTCTTGCTTCTTTACCCAAGACCTCAAAATAGAATATATGCATTCTGACTTCTAGCCTCAAGTTGTAATCACTAGACCCCCAAATATCTTTGCAGTAAGAGTAACAATAATACATCTACAACCATGTAGGAAATACAGATACTTTTGCTTAGCGAAACTCTGAATAGAAATGTTGAGCTAAATGTGCATATTTCAGGAATGTCTTTTTTAAGAAATGTAACCTCCTCAAGCAGTGGTATAATTATTGATTGCCATCATAAAAAATCTATACTGTAATACCATACAGTTTTTACAAAGTTCCTTTAGCAGTTGGGTATGTCAAATCAATGCACAATATAATTTGAAAAATTACAAAATCATTCATGCATAACGTAAAATATCAAGCAAGACAAAATTAAATAATATTAAGCTCAGGGGAGATTATTTTTAGATGGGAATTGAGTTTCTCAAATCTCCTGTGGAATTTTGTGCTATTGCGTGGCAGGTGCAAAAATAACTGCACAGTCCTCAGTGTAATACTATAAAAATATTCTTAAAAATTAAACTAATCAAAAACATCACTTTGTTTCTATTGAATGTATGTACTCACAGGGGGCCCATTACCCTAGTATCTGTGCTGACGAACCCCTGCACCAGTACAGAGCCTCACTGACTTCAACAGGGCTCCATGCAGGTGCAGGTGTCCACCTGTACGGAGTCACATGCAGGATCAGGGCCAGAGAGAGTGTTTAGGAAACTATTAAATAGTCACTATTTACCACATGGCTACGTTCCTACC
This sequence comes from Trachemys scripta elegans, assembly GCF_013100865.1. Classification (NCBI taxonomy): domain Eukaryota; kingdom Metazoa; phylum Chordata; order Testudines; family Emydidae; genus Trachemys; species Trachemys scripta. Next base: position 165,090,542 of record NC_048300.1, read on the forward strand.
TAGAACAACTGTGCTACTTTCAGACAGCACTGTGTGGTAATGCTGATGACCATTGTATGTGTTGAAGGTGTGTGGATAAGTCTTTGAAGGTGGGTGGGTACTTCAAGAAAGTGATAGAGACAACTGTAACAGAAGCCCTGAGAAAAAAGGAAGGAATGATGCATGAATCACTTGATGATTACCTGTTCTGTTCATTCCCTCTGGGGCACCTGGCATATCGGAAGACAGGATACTGGTCTAGATGGACCTTTGGTCTGACCAGTATGGCTGTTCTTATGTTCATCTATATCAGGGGTTCCCAAACTTGGTTCACGGCTTGCTCAGGGTAAGCCCCTGGCGGGCCGTGAGACGCTTTGTTTACCTGAGCGTCCGCTGGCCCAGCCCGCACCGCTTCCCGCAGCTCCCATTGGCTGGGAACGGTGAACCGTGGTCACTGGGAGCTGCGATCGGCTGTGCCTGTGGACGCTCAGGTTTACCCTGAACAAGCCGTGAACCAAATTTGGGAACCCCTGATCTATATCATTCTGTATCAGGATGTGTTTTTGCTGCAGCTGCATTGTGAGCTATCAAGCCCCCTGTAAAATGCACTGTCTATTTCTGAAACCACTTTTCTTGGCATATGTATTACTTTCATGCCACAACCTTATGTTAACAGTGATTTCATCTCATTGTGTTACTTACAGAACTCTAGCTAGCTAAACAGATTCTTTTTCTTATCCAGCTTATTTTATACATCATTACCCTACACTTTTCTTCTATTATGTATTTGTAATTTAACGCACAACATTAAACTATCTTCATAGTGTAGTGCACTCTGACACAGGATTCGATGCCTCCTTTTTAACATCTGCTTCCATGCTGATGTTTCTATTTAAGGGTCTAAAACAATTCCTATTGAAGTCATTGGAGATCTAACTCCCCACCTACTTTCTGCTATGGATACTTCTAGCAGCTATTTTAAAAAATGTGTTTCCCTATTAAAATAATCACAACTTAATCTTAATGATGAAAACTTGATTTTTTGGCTTTCCTAAAAAGGCTAATGCTGGCAATGCGTTGAGTAAGCACTATATAACCCTACAGTGAGACTGAAGCTATGTGTTTTCTTTCCCCTTGATTACGATGCTAATCACATAACAGCATGCCAGCTATATAAAACTTATGTTAACGAGAGAAGAGATTTTAAGGAAAATGTTTTACTCCTAGTGGGCCAAGTCCTGCAATCCATACTCAGGCAAAAAACTCAAAGTGAAATTCATGTTCTTTAAAAAAAAAAATCTTTGCTCTTTTTTCATTGCATTTATTCCTATGCTGTAGAATTTTTCACTCTTTTAAATTCTCCTCTTTTCATGTTAATGATGTTGACTTGTACAATGTTCTTGAGATGGAGTAAATGAAATCCACACTAGAACAGGCTGGGAACGGAGTAAGAGTCTGTCCTGAAAAGAGGCAGAGAGAACTAAAGGTGTAGGCTGAGAAGGGCTGCCCAGATCTAGGAACCATGGGATCAGATAAACCTGGTTGAAAACATAGGCCGGACTTTATGTTGTCTTACAGAGCATTTGTTCATTGATAAACTCAAACCACAGGAAACGGCGTTTTATTTTGACCCTACACACTGTGTTTTCGCGTGCTCAAAATTGTTATGTAGCCCAGGATTTGAAACACTCTAACTGTCTATTCTGGATTTAAACTGAAAAAAAGCTATACATGCATTAATACTCATGGAACTTTTTATGAACTGAAGAGCTTTGCCCTGGCATTATGAGTACAGAAGGATAAATACTAAAGTAGAAGGACTAAGCAGACTCTGCCAGCCTTTCAACAATTCTGAATGTTGCAGAAAGCCCAGAAGAAAAAGGGTGGACAACATAAGACCAAGGATGCCAATAATCCATTTTTTCTCCTATTTCCTTTCCTTTCCCTCATCATATATTTGTTCATCTGTCTTTGTCCCAAGAGGAATCACTGTAATTGTGGTAAATGGTTCAAATAAAGGAGGGTTATGCTAATTGAACTATGCAAAGATGTATTGTTCCTGCTTGAGATGGGGTGTCCACCCTACACTTACCCTGAAGGGATCAATGTAAGCCAGCTACAGTCTATATCTCCCTGACAGATTATATCCTTGATTAGAAGGAATCTCACCTGAGCATAGGTGGACGGAGCTAATATAAACCCAGGAAGTTAGCAGCACCAAGGGTGGCTGGGAGGAAGTTTGTGGTCATCCTCTGCTTAGTCTGGCCCAGAGGCAGGGTGTACCCTGAAGAGAACAAGGTGGAAAAGAGAGCCTGTGGGACATGGGTTAGGGAGCAACCCAAGGAGGAAGCAGCAAGGTTGGGGACTGAACAGACCGTGGCTGTGTGTTGTAGGGTCCCTGACCTGGAAGCCAGAGTAGAGGGCGGGCCTAGGTTCCCCTACCTGCCACTGAGGAAGTGGATCCGGCGGAACAGTGAACTGGATGACTTCCTGGGTCACTGTGGGAGAGAAGCAACAGAGCGTCCTGTGGCACCTTTAAGACTAACAGAAGTATTGGGAGCATAAGCTTTCGTGGGTAAGAACCTCACTTCTTCAGATGCAAATAATGGAAATCTCCAGAGGCGGGTATAAATCAGTACGGAGATAACGAGGTTAGTTCAATCAAGGAGGGTGAGGTGCTCTGCTAGCAGTTGAGGTGTGAACACCAAGGGAGGAGAAACTGCTTCTGTAGTTGGATAGCCATTCACAGTCTTTGTTTAATCCTGATCTGATGGTGTCAAATTTGCAATGATGCTTGGTGAGCATTCTCAAAACTACGATACCCACACAAGAAAATAAAGAAACAAATCAACAGAGCCAGACATGTACCCAGAAGCCTCCTGCTACAAGACAGGCCCAAAAAAGAAACCAACAGAACTCCACTGGCCATCACCTACAGTCCTCAGCTTAAACCTCTCCAACGCATCATCAGTGATCTACAACCCATCCTGGACAATGATCCCTCACTTTCACAGACCTTGGGAGGCAGGCCAGTCCTTGCCCACAGACAACCCGCCAACCTTAAGCAACCACGCACCGCACCATATCAACTCTAACTCAGGAACCAACCCATGCAACAAACCTCGATGCCAACTCTGCCCACATATCTACACCAGCAACACCATCACAGGACCTAACCAGATCAGCTACAACATCACCGGCTCATTCACCTGCACGTCCACCAATGTTATATATGCCATCTTGTGTCAGCAATGCCCCTCTGCTATGTACATTGGCCAAACTGGACAGTCACTACGCAAGAGGATAAATGGACACAAGTCAGATATCAGGAATGGCAATATACAAAAACCTGTAGGAGAACACTTCAACCTCCCTGGCCACACAATAGCAGATGTAAAGGTAGCCATCTTACAGCAAAAAAACTTCAGGACCAGACTCCAAGGAGAAACTGCTGAGCTCTAGTTCATATGCAAATTTGACACCATCAGCTCAGGATTAAACAAAGACTGTGAATGGCTATCCAACTACAGAAGCAGTTTCTCCTCCCTTGGTGTTCACACCTCAACTGTTAGCAGAGCACCTCACCCTCCCCGATTGAACTAACCTCATTATCTCCATACTGATTTATACCCGCCTCTGGAGATTTCCATTACTTGCATCTGAAGAAGTGAGGTTCTTACCCATGAAAGCTTATGCTCCCAATACTTCTGTTAGTCTTAAAGGTGCCACAGGACCCTCTGTTGCTTTTTACAGATTCAGATTAACATGGCTACCCCTCTGATACTTGTGGGAGGGAAAAAGACTTTGAAGGGCAATACCCCAGAAGGGGGGAATGCTGAGTGACCTTGCCAGATGGCTGAGTTATGAAGAGGATGCTGCGGTTACAGCAGTGAGAGGGGGCCATAGGCTGACAGGGAGATGGTGTGCAACCGCAGAAAGGGGCTTCGGCCTCACATAGCTAATCCCCAGAATGGCCAGGAGGAGACACCATCCCTGCGGTGAGTGGAGCACCCTGTTACACACCTCCCTTACTGGACAAAATAACCTCAATTTTAATATCCAAAGGCATCTTGACAGAGTAAACTAACATGCAAGCCAGTTATCAATTAAAATATGGCCAATGATTAAATCAACTCTTCAATCTGTAAATACGACATTTATGACTGTTATATCAACTTCTTAAAACAAAATTGTTTTGAAAAACCTTACCATAGTTTTAACTTTTGTCGCTTTCTAGCTGTGAGCTATCAGCTCATGCTACAGGCAAAATCATGTTGTGCTGCTTTTGTATGTATGGCTAATCACTCTTGTCTTAACTGTGATTCCTACATAAACCTGCGTACAGCTTGTCTTGCAAACAACAACTCTAGCCTAACTATGCTTCAGTGGAGCAAAACTCCCATTGACTTCTGTGGGAACAGAAATGGACCAATACTCTAGAGAACAACATGACAGCGTTTAACTCATCAGCAGTGATTTAGGCTTCTGTTCTGAAGATACTTTGCTTTGCAAGAGAACCAGAGCCACCCTTCACCAAAAAATGAATGAAGTTTATACTATCAAACCATACTCCTACTTTGCTCTTAATCAACAGACTATCTCCCAATGCTGTACATCTGTAGGTCAAAATTTACAGCTCTGTAACTTGCTTATTCCTTGGAGGCTTTCTGTGCATGTGTCATGGTTGCTCCTGTTGCCACTGAGGATTTAAACATTTCTATGTTATTTTTAAAATATAATTCCCATCTTTGAAAATACAGAGTTGCAAGATGTTCAGTCCCGGAGCTCTATTTATTTCCACTTATAAACTTTTTGCCACAATCTGCCTTAGGATGACCCTTAACTTAAGTATGATATTCTCTTTTCTTTCCCAATAAATCCAATCTGTTATGACATGTTTCTTCTTCTCCCCATGATGAACATAAAGGCAAAGAAATCATTCAGTTTCTCAGCAATATATGTCTTCTCTGCCACTAAGTCCCTTTCAACCTGCCATGAAGTGTCTATACTTGCAGCAACCTGTCTTCTTATAGATAAGTAAAATTTTGTCTTTACCTTGTTTGCAAGTCTCTTTTCATTTCCCATTTTTGTCTCATTTTTACGTGCATTCTTTCACTTCACACTAAGACAATCCATCTTGCAGCAATAACCCTGCTGATTTATTAATAAAAACCTTGTATTTATATAATGCCTTCTATCCCAAAGCACTTTACAACTTACATTGATAAGCTATCTATTAGGGCATATTTATACAGCGAATTAGGGCATGGCACACTAGAGAACTGTAGTTTCCAACGCCAGCTTGCCATGCAATATCTGTCCACATGGTCCCTGCTGATGCACACTAAAAGTTCCCTATAGAAATAGGTCAACGCACACTAAGGAACTTTCAGTGCACAGTAACAGTGTCCATATTTGTAATTAGTAGATTTTCACCCAGACTTGTTGCATACTAACTCGTAGTATAGATAAACCCTAAGTGTCACTTCACCAACCCACCCTCCTGACTTGTTCTGGATACTGACTCTGACCCTCAGCTTGGCTCTGGGTCCTGACAGCTGCTCTGACCACCACTGCTCTGACCAGTAAATCTGACCATGGATGTCCTGGTGCATCACAGTTGACAGAGTAATCTTAAAAGCAATTACTTCATTAAAACTACTGGCTTTGACAGTTTTTTATGTGCTTTCAAGACTCATTCTTTCACCTACAGTGTTTTGTTGCTTTCTTAATTTTGTAGAGTCAGCATTTTTGCCAAAATATCACTTAGAAGCCATGAGAAAAAGCACATACTCAACTTCCCTTTCCCTCCCCTCTCTCCACTTCCCTTACAGTGACGTGTTTAGTTCTTTCCCAACTAGAATGATCCATGCTTTTATTTCCAGAGCATATCTTTTTTTATCTAGCAAAGTCCAGTTACAAAGGGATTAACAGCAATTGCAGCGAACAGCAGAGGCTGACAGAGGGAGTTTGCCTGGGATCTGTCCAAGAGGAGGTACGCTAAGTGCTGCATTAGGGGGGCTGTGTTGGTGAGTATCTGAGTGTCTGTTGCTGGGACAGTTTGTCAGTTTGACCGTGTGCTTGATTGCTTGCTTGTTTGTTTGAAAAGTGTGAATTGGGAGTGCTTTGTTCCAGGTGGGCCTTGAGTGGGCCTGACTGGTATATAAGGGCAGTCAGCAGCGAACCAGCTGAGCGGCGAACAGCAGAGGCTAACAGAGGGAGTTTGCCTGGGGAGAACTCATGGAGGCTTTCATCTGCAGGTTTCTCTGAGTAGTTACTGCAACAGCTGAGGAAGCTCTTAAGAGAAAGGTGATATGGAAGGTGAGCGATCAGCTGTTGTAACCTGCACAGGTTGTGCCATGTTTGTCTTTCTTCCACAGGACAGAAGCAACTTTGTCTGTACAAAGTGCAAGCTGGTCTCCATATTGGAAGAGAAGGTTTGAAGTCTGGAGAAACGAGTATCGACTCTGCGTTGCATAAGGGAAAATGAAGTTTTCCTGGGCAGACGTCAGGAGATGCTTCTACGGCCACAATGTTCTGAAGATTCAGAGCAGGCGCAGCAGGGACAGAAGGATGGTGAAGAAGTTTGGCAGCATGTGACCTCCCGAAGGAGAAAGAGGAGCGTCCATGTACCAGCAATGGAGATACAGGTGAGCAATTGTTTCCATGTTCTCTCTACAGGTACTAATGCGGAGAGTGGACTAGATGTCCCATCTGAAGGAAGGGAGCAGAAGGAGACTCCACCGATTGGAAGGCAAAAGATGCACTGTCCTAGGGATGAGGGTTCCACAACCACCATTCCCAAGAGGAGGAGGAGGGTGGTGGTGGTCGGGGACTCCCTCCTCAGGGGGACTGAGTCATCTATCTGCCGCCCCGACCGGGAAAACAGAGAGGTCTGCTGCTTGCCAGGAGCTAGGATACACGATGTGATGGAGAGACTGCCGAGACTCATCAAGCCCTCGGATCGCTACCCCTTCCTGCTTCTCCACGTGGGCACCAATGATACTGCCAAAAATGACCTTGAGCGGATCACTGCAGACTACGTGGCTCTGGGAAGAAGGATAAAGGAGTTTGAGGCGCAAGTGGTGTTCACGTCCATCCTCCCTGTGCAAGGAAAAGGCCTGGGTAGAGACCGTCGAATCGTGGAAGTCAACGAATGGCTACGCAGGTGGTGTCGGAGAGAAGGCTTTGGATTCTTCGACCATGGGAATGTATTCCAAGAAGGAGGAGTGCTAGGCAGAGACGGGCTCCACCTAACGAAGAGAGGGAAGAGCATCTTCGCAAGCAGGCTGGCTAACCTAGTGAGGAGGGCTTTAAACTAGGTTCACCGGGGGAAGGAGACCAAAGCCCTGAGGTAAGTGGGGAAATGGGATCCTGGGAGGAAGCACGAGCAGGAGAGCGTAAGAGGGGAGGACTCCTGTCTCATACTGAGAAAGCGGGACAATCAGCGAGTTATCTTAAGTGCCTATACACAAATGCAAGAAGCCTGGGAAACAAGCAGGGAGAGCTCCCAGACTGCTGGACTGGGCAGCACAGTATTGGGAGGAGGTGACCAGCCCTCTGTGGAGAAAGAAGTGGTTCGGGACTATTTAGAAAAACTGGATGAGCACAAATCCATGGGGCTGGATGCGCTGCATCCGAGGGTGCTAAAGGAGTTGGCTGATGTGATTGCGGAGCCATTGGCCATCATCTTTGAAAACTCATGGCGATCTGGGGAGGTCCCGGATGACTGGAAAAAGACTAATGTAGTGCCCATCTTTAAAAAAGGGAAGAAGGAGGATCCGGGGAACTACAGGCCAGTCAGCCTCACCTCAGTCCCTGGAAAAATCATGGGGCAGGTCCTCAAGGAATCAATTATGAAACACTTAGAGGAGAGGAAAGTGATCAGGAACAGTCAGCATGGATTCACCAAGGGTAAGTCATGCCTGATTAACCTAATTGCCTTCTATGATGAGATAACTGGCTCTGTGGATGAGGGGAAAGCAGTGGATGTGTTATTCCTTGACTTTAGCAAAGCTTTTGATACGGTCTCCCACAGTATTCTTGCCGCCAAGTTAAAGAAGTATGGGCTGGATGAATGGACTGTAAGGTGGATAGAAAGCTGGCTAGATCGTTGGGCTCAATGGGTAGTGATCAATGGCTCCATGTCTAGTTGGCAGCTGGTTTCAAGCGGAGTGCCCCAAAGGTCAGTCCTGGGGCCAGTTTTGTTTAATATCTTTATTAATGATCTGGAGGATGGTGTGGACTGCACTCTCAGCATGTTTGCAGATGACACTAAACTGGGAGGAGTGGTAGATACGCTAGAGGGTAGGGATGAGATACAGAGGGACCTAGACAAATTAGAGGATTGGGCCAGAAAAAACCTGATGAGGTTCAACAAGGACAAGTGCAGAGTCCTGCACTTAGGACGGAAGAATCCTATGCACTGCTACAGACTAGGGACCGAATGGCTAGGTAGCAGTTCTGCAGAAAAGGACCTAGGGGTCACAGTGGACGAGAAGCTGGATATGAGTCAACAGTGTGCTCTTGTTGCCAAGAAGTCTAACGGCATTTTGGGCTGTATAAGTAGGGGCATTGCCAGCAGATCGAGGATCGTGATCATTCCCCTGTATTCGACATTGGTGAGGCCTCATCTGGAGTATTGTATCCAGTTTTGGGCCCCACACTACAAGAAGGATGTGGAAATATTGGAAAGAGTCCAGCGGAGGGCAACAAAAATGATTAGGGGTCTGGAGCACATGACTTATGAGGAGAGGCTGAGGGAACTGGGATTGTTTAGTCTGCAGAAGAGAAGAATGAGGGGGGATTTGATAGCTGCTTTCAACTACCTGAAGCGGGGTTCCAAAGAAGATGGCGCTCGGCTGTTCTCAGTGGTGGCAGATGACAGAACAAGGAGCAATGGTCTCAAGTTGCAGTGGGGGAGGTCCAGGTTGGATATTAGGAAACACTATTTCACTAAGAGGGTGGTGAAGCACTGAAATGCGTTACCTAGGGAGGTGGTAGAGTCTCCTTCCTTGGAGGTTTTTAAGGCCCGGCTTGACAAAGCCCTGGCTGGGATGATTTAGTTGGGAATTGGTCCTGCTTTGAGCAGGGGGTTGGACTAGATGACCTCCTGAGGTCCCTTCCAACCCTGAGATTCTATGATTCTATGATTATATGGGAGGAAACATCTTTGCAGTTTGGACATAAAACTGAAAGCTCATGATGGACAGAATGGAAAAATATTGATCACCATTCCAAGAAGTTAACTTATCACATGAGATATGAGAAAAGCTGTCTTGTCTTAAAGACCAGAATGAGAAGAGACATAAAGATACTTCTCTGGAAACCAGCACCATAATTCCGTCTTAGTCCATACCACTGCCCCAATGTTTGGAAATGTTTAGCAAGACCTAAGCACAGCAGAATGATTAAGGGCAATGTTTAGCTTTCAGCTTGAATCTCCTAGTTATTATGGTTAAATAAGATCTTAAACATTGAATCTTAATACTAAATGGTGTTGAGCAAATCTTGGGAGATGAGAACCATCCTCTTCCTTAAAAACCTGCTCTTATGTGCAGATATTCATTTGTACGTGCAATGGATGTTTGTGCATTTCAGTGGATGTAGTCATTGCATTTGCATTTAGGAGTCTGATCTTTAATGCTATTTCAACAATTTGGCTTTATATCTTCTTTAAAAAAATAGATAAAAGTACAAATGGCTGTCATTTGACTTGGCACTGAAATACTTTTTGATCTGAAAACAAAGTGTTCATAATGTGACTTGACTGAGCCAAGTGAAATGTAATGCACATATTTTGTTGAAGATACTGAAAATACCAGAAAATTCATGGTCCCCTCGTATTATAAACTTTCCTTTTATGTATTCATGTGACTATTGGATTGTTTGGACAAACTCCTGTTGTCTTCAATAGGCAATGGATGGGGCCCAAAGTGAGCGACCAAAAGATGTTTCCAGCTCCAAACAATAAAATAAAATGAGCATATTCATAAACCATGAATTGCAGTGTATAAATTAGCAATTATAGTGAAAGAGACCAAAGCAAGAGGGGAAGACTCCAACCCTTTTTAAAAATGAACCAAAATCAATATTCCTTTTCTATTATCTTTCATCCTGTAAAAAGTCATTTCAACCACAGCTTCCCTCAAGTCTCTTCTTGTGATATTAGAGCAATTAACTTTCCACTCATGCAGTCTCTAAAAAAAATCTTATGACCTCAAAATATTTTATCTTACACGTTCCCCCCCCCCTTAACATATCTACAGCTCCTGAAGGACTGTAACTTTACCTTGCTCAGCTGCCATTAAATATAGCAGAATGACAATTTTCCTTAAAGCTTCTACTAGGATATCCTCAACATTCTCATTACAAACCAGTGGAACCACTGAACATGTGAACAACTTTTCTGTGCGGAAAAGATGAATGCTACAACCTCCCTTCTCTATTCAGGAAGCCAAATTAGTAGAAAGCGACCCAGATATTTCTCCCAAGCACTTATACAGAATATTGGTTCTTATACATTTTTCTCTTTGCATGCTCCTCTTTATGTAGCCAAATACTACTCAAATTATTCTTCAGAGATTTTATACATTATTAATCTCTTAAACTCAGGAGTTTCTTATAAGCATAAATCAAATATCACTGAGATTTTAATCTTGTAGTCACCCCTTATCTCCATAGGATATACTGGTTCCAAGTTATTAGAATAATGTATCAAGTATTCTACTCCATGATTCTGAAGAGAACAATGGCAACTGCTTACATGATGATACAGATTAAAGGAACTGTACTGTATTTTTATTCATTGTACTATATGTAGTTCATTAGAATGACCTAGGCTTTGAATTATTCTTACAGCAAGTGTAGACAATTTTTGTCATATACTAAATGGTGGAGAGAGAAGTTATTGATGGAAAGAGAAGAAATTGATCATGAATAGCTTTCTCTAGTAAAACATTTACTTTAGGTGCCAGTGAGCAGGTAACTTTGCTCACCTGTACAGCCCACACTGTACAGAAAGTCCAAACTTATCCCCTTCCTGGAGTTTGGCTTTAACAAAGAAAACAATAAGATTAAAAAAATCAGCTTGAGTCTTCTCCCCAGATCCAGCTACTCCTATAGATTCCCCTTCAAGACCTCTCAGGCCACAACACAGATCATCCCCCAGGCAGAGAGCAGTTCCCATTTCCCTGGGAGAATCGGCATGTCACAGCAGGGTATCGGTACCTGCTGACTTGGTAGGGTGTTGCAAGCAAACACTGCTAGCCTGTAACAGTGCCATTGAGAAATCATGGCCGTAGATCCTCCTGAGACAAGGAGGAAATATTGCAATAATCTAGAATTGCATTATACCTAATTTTCAGTTTTATATGTTACTTGGTTTAAAATATCCCTGAATCATATTCAATGACTATGATCCATACAACTTATTTGGAGAGGAGACCTTTGAAAGAAAAAAAAAAGATTGATTAGTGTTCCATTTGTGAAAGCTTTGAGAGATGCGGTAAGCACCTAGTCTTATTTTTTTGTCCACCCCCTCCTACATACACACTCTGTTCATTCCTTTTTAAGGAAGATTATTGTTCTACATTTAAACAGAAGAATAGATGGAAGAGAATAACTTTCACTTTTTTCCTTATGATGTATTCTTTCCATTGCGCCATAAATGATGCAATTCACTTCATTTTATACATGAAAGGTCTTTAGTTTTTAAAGACAAGCCGTCAGTAGAGATGCAAGTCATACACAATATGTGTATGAATTCATCTCAGAGGAAAAGTCCTTCGTATGTTCCACAATATAAACTAATAAATAGATGTGATTAATAGTGGAATCTCATGACCTCTGCAAAATAGAAAACTCACTTTTTTTCCAAGAACAGATACAGAAATAAATCTAGATACTTTTATACATAAAGAAACTTTTGTGGTGCTTTTAGACACAATGAGAAATAGAAGAATTTTTTTAACTGCAGCTGTTTAAGGTTACAGTGGTTTATATATATTAAAACGCAGTTAAGTTATTCCAAAGGCAACACCTTTCTGTTCAAGGTATAAATATCATTGGAAATATACAAGGATGTCTCATTGAGAGAGGTATTGTCCAGTGTTTTAAACCCATTATTTGAAATTAGGAACCACTGAGCTCAAATCATTGCGCACTGTCATTGACTTGGCTTGGGGCAAGTCCCTTAACAACTCCGTCTGTCTCTCCTTTGGTAAAATATTAAAAATAATTCAAATTACATAATGTGTGTTTGACTATGAAGACCACTATCGTTAAATGCTAAGCAGTAGGGGTAAGACAGAACTTCGGGATCTCCAAATAGGAACTAAACACCAGTGCCAAATTCCACTTATGATTGAACTAAGAAAACATTTCCCAGAAGAGTAAATATCATGAAAATGCAAAAATAGTAAGATTATGTTCACAATTTCTTCTTGGACAGTCATTAACTAAGGATTCAATTATTTTATTGTCATAACTTTGTATAATGTATTTGGATAATTGCTATTGTTCAAAAGAGCCTAATTCCTGTGAATATGTTATGGAAATCATCATAGGGTTAAAAGATGCTAGGAGGGCTACTACATTAATCTAGTTATAGGACTCTTAAATAATAGTGCAGAACAGTTGTATTCACAAAGTAAACATTTACTCTTCTACTGCTTTCACTTTATAGTTTCCCTTTTCGTGGGGTAGACTGCGTCCCCCGCATAAAAGGTGGTGGATAGCCGTCCTTCCCTCAAGGAGACATACCTCAAAGTCACAATTCCTTCCTTGCTCCGGGGGAGTAATAAGGTGCTGCTGGCTCATACCAGTACCAGATTCTTTCCCTGGCCCCTGTGCTAGCACAGCTATGATGGCAGGAGCATTGGAGAGCAGAGCCAAAGTTCTCCATCTACCCACGCCTGTCTGTCTACACCCTACACATCCGCTTCAGGGGGGAATTCAGGGATGCATATTGCTGTTTTACCCCTACATGCCCAGAGTGGTCTGAGGAATCCAAAGATGGGCGTGGAGGAGACTCACTCAACCGTACACCTTTAAATGACCATGCAGTTCAGGATATAATCTCACCCTTAGTTATTATGTCAGTAGCAACCAGAGGCCCCAATACAATGTATTTGTGCCAGGTACTTTGCATACATGCGTAACTCAGACTGTAAGCTCCTTGGGGCAGGGACTGTCTTTTTGTTTGTAGAGAGACTAGCACAACAGGGTCTTGGTCCATGAGTGGGGATCCCAGGTGCTATGGTAATACAAATAATTAATAATAATACTAATATGACACAGTCTAAGTATTTAACTCTTTTCGGATGCATGTAAGATACTATCCAAAACAGAGTTGTAATGTCTTTTAATTTAATCTATTGAAAAAATAGGCTCCACCTATTTGAAAACACTGCTAAAACTCATCACTAATAAATGAACTTGCTAAATACATTATTGCTTTTTAAAGAATAATTGTATTTCAAATAATTCCCTTGTCACTTTCAGTCTATTCTCTTAACTGACTTAAATGTTCTCCAGTGTTTTCCCCCCATTCATTCAGATTTAGCCAGGAAGTAAAATGGACAGCTGCACTTTCTCCTAACTCCAGAACTTCCCCCTAGGTTTGCTCATGGGTAGAGTAATTTTTAAACTGGGAAACTAATTTGAACTTATGCACATACCATGCCTAAAATGGTTACTGAACACTATATATAAAATTGAAAAGGGAATATTGGACTGGTTTTAATTTTTAAGTTAGTTCTGCCATATAGAAATACTTGTATTTTAATAAACAATTATTTAAAACATTTTAAAAAATTAACTGTGTTGTAACTATAGGGGAGTGATTTTACAACCATCTATAGCCGTAACGGGGCATAAGAAACAGCTGCCTCACCCACTACTTTACAGGCATCTAGCAGCCACTGCACCAGTGCAGTTCAGTCCCAGCTTCCTGGAACAGCCAGGGGATGGGATTGATCCCCTTGTGGACGGGACCTCTGCCACTGAGAGCACATGTACATTGCAGCTGGTGGTGTGACTGGCATCTCATATAGACATACTCACACTAGCTGTACTCTAGCTAGCTCACTAAAAGTAAAATATAGGATGTTGTACGTAGGCTTCAGCGCGGGATGCACAAGCCCACCTAACCCGGTAAGTACTTACTTGTGCAGCCCCTACTGAAGCCCGTGCCTCAGCAGCCTTGCTTCTATTTCTAGCACGCTAGCTAGAGTGCAGCTAGCATGGGTATGTCTACACAAGCTGCCATTCATGCCCACAGCTGCAGTGTAGGAATACCCTGACAGGCACTCCACCCAGTACCCTCTGGTAATTGTGGAAGAGTGTGTGTGAGGTTTTTTGGGGGTTCTCCCTTTGGTTGGAAGTACTCTGGGCTAGGGATGTACCTCGGAAGGGGCCAGAGGATTATGAGAAGTGAGAAGTTGCTTTCTGTATCTTGATTCAGTATTGGTCGGTGTGAGCCTTCCTACCCTTGGTTACGTGTTCACTACTGTCCGCATTCAGTGGCAGAGAGTGTCAGTAACTGTAGGAGGTATCCCTATTCCATTGAGGGTGACATCCCCTTCATTGACTCTTTACTTCCAACTTCCTCCTCTCTTGTTCACATTCACCTATTACCTAGCCTCAGTGGTGGGGGTGGGAATTGAGTAAGCTGAGCATCATGGGTGTGTGAAAGGTAATAGATGAGTGCCTGGTAAGGAGATTCACTTCACTTCTAGGGTGACATGAAAGAGAAGAGGGGGATTTAATGGATTTAGGCAACGGAGAAGTTATGCAATGCATGTGGCCACCTCTTCCTTTTTTTGGTCTCCTGAGGTTGACAACTCTGGATCTGCCTCTGCTTGTGGTTCAGATTTGCTGTGGGTTTGGCTAGATTCCCACCTGCTGTTACTAGCAGCCATAGTCAGGTGGTTGCAAGCATCTCTTTCAGGGGTGGATCTCTCTGCCACCATCCACTGTTCAAGACTGAACTGCTTAATGGTGCATATCTTAAATTCATCTGTAAACTGAAGATGACACAGCATGCTTGGTAAGTGGTGTGAACCCCAATGCGCCACAATTTCGGGTGGCTGCTGTTGATTTCCAGGTGACTTCAAAGTATTAGATTTTTAATCTCAGTGGCTAGGGCCCATTTGAGGCACTGCCTTTCTCACATTTCCATACTGATGGAATTTGCAGTCAGCAGAGGTGCCTGCGCTGGAGAGCTGCTGGCAGGGAATTCTCTGTTTGGGCCCCTCAGCTTTAGAACATCGTCCTGTAACCTTCGTCTACAATAACCTCAATGTATTGACCTTAGAGAATGCTGCAAAACTCATCAGTTCCATGGGAGGAGAGAGAACAACAAAGAGAAGGTGTGTGATGGGATGGGTGTATCTGTGTTCAATTGCTTGGCTGGATATTTCTGGCTATGGGAGTTGGGCTGAAATTGCTGGATGTATAATTTATTAAAGAGACTGTATTTTAAATATCTGGGCAACGCTACAAGTGCTTGGGATTAATGCCTTTTGTTATTCTGTACAGAACAAAATACAGATGACTAAGAAGTCTGGATGCAGCTGTCTGTTTTGACCTGCAAAGGTTTTTACCTAAACTTTTATTTCTGATGCGTCACTTTAGGCTGGAATTTGCAAGTCTGCCTAGGGGATTTAGATGCTAAAATACCATTGATTTTAATAAGAATTTAAACATCATTGAAAAGTTGAACCTCAATGTATTTGAACATGTGGACACTCCAGCCCGACTTCACCACCCCCTTCATGGCACACAGCTGCCTCTACCGCATGACAGAAGGGCACAGCTGTCACTCTGCTTTTCAACCAACAGAGCTGCAAATGCTGCCTGCAAATGCTCAGCCATCCCCACCAGCATGCAGATCTCCCTCTCCCCTTCTATATTCGTGCACCACCAGAATCATCTCTCCTTACCCCATTGCCACTTAGTTCCTGTTCCCACTCTCCCTGCAATCCTCCTTTCCGGTGGGGAGTGGAGGGGAGAAATTAAAGATCAAAGATGTTACTATCTACATTTATGTATAAAAAATCATGCAAATTCAACTGCATCACAGTTCTCAATTTCTATTCATTTGGAGACCAATGGTGTTCCTATTGAAACCAATGGGAGTTTTGATAATTGATTTCAATGGGAGCAGAATTGGGCCCTGCATCACTAAATGCTCAGGACGTGCCTGAATAAAAATATATGTAGTTCAAATAGTACAAATATATGGCTTTCAAAGTCTTAATCCATAATGTATCAATTCCGAAGGGCACAGCTGTTAGGCACACTTTTATTTAACTGGCAGCTGTAGAAATATTTAAGCATCCAGTTCAATTCTGAAAAGAAAAACAGAAAAAACTTTTTGAAAAGCTAAGGAAGTCTAAACAGTGAGAGCAGGCAACAGTAGATTGTAATAATATTATATGTATGCAGTGAACCTCAAATGTTGTGATCAAAACATCAATTCGGTCAACTTCCCCATCTTCAAATATGAAGATTCTGTAAATCTCCTGGGCCTATTCTCCAGCCCAATCCATTAAAAAGTATTAAGTACTGCAGGGCTATGGGGGTGGTGGTTGTTTGTTTTGGGTTTGCTTGTTTGTGTTTTTCCTCCGATTTAGATACTGGTGCATCTGTATATAACAGAAAATTTGTATCCACTGTTTCCAGATTCCTGCTTCCTTCCTTTCTAAATTCATCTTGGACAAAATCTTCAGTTTCACTTGTAACCCCATGTGATATTTACAACACATGCACAATCTTATTAGTCAGCAATATTTTTATTCAGCTGTTGCTTTTGCAGCCTCCTGGCAGAGTAGCAATAAACATTCCAGTAACAAACAAGCTTTTAAATGCACCAGTCTGAACTACACAGCTGTTGATGGTCTCCAATCAAACCTTCAAAGGATTTATACAATCTCTGTGGCAGCTTACAATAAAAATCATTGTTATATAAAGACATATCTGATCTTAACCAGTGGGCCTGACTCTCCTCCAAATGACTCCAGTGCTTGTCTATTGATTTCCATGCGGTTTCTCCTGACGTGCATTGGTACTCTGTTGAATTATGCTGGTATAAGTAATAGGAGAACAAGGCCCATTAAAGCTGCCTAAACAATCTATTTCCATTGCTTAACTCTAAGACACAACGCTGTGTGTGTGTCACAATGGGATATCCCTTCACTTCATGCTGCCCATTGAGCATGAGATAGAAGGCTTAGCACATAAAGAGCAAGACATGTCTGGATATCTCACCACCACACACACCCTGAAAAGTCTTACTGGAAATATAACCTGGGCCTAGAGCAGCAATAGGCAAAATAATAAATGGATACCCCACACTTAGTGTGTGTGTGTGTGTGTGTGTGTGTTTTAAAAGCACCATTAAAATAGCCCCACAAAGTGTAAATAAAATGCAAAAAAAACCCTGAAACTTACCTCTTAGTTTACATTGATTTAATATATTTTTTCTTCTATTTTTCCATTTTCCTTGCATCTTGGGAATATAGTGGTTTTCTCCACCCACTTCCTTCCTCTCACCTCCTCCCCCTCCAATCTGGCCTCCTTTCCTTCCTGGGAGGTTTTTAAGCTTTAATTTGAGAGGGTAAAGCTGAAAAATATTTGATACAATTTGTTTTTAATTAGAGAACTGAGCTCCTCATCATGATTGATGCATTCGTGGGAACTGCCCCAAACCGCTTGGAGTTTAACCACCCTGTTTATTTTATTCCAGACTATCATTGAAAGGTTATTCACTGTTTTATCTGTAGGCATTCCAGTTTAGAAGGCTGCAGCTAGAAATGGGGCTGAATCCTAAAGTTCAGATGTGAATCTGAACCTCAGATACCACAATTCCAGTGTGGGCCCCATTTCCAGCTGGAACTGGAGTAGGAAGCACCAGCTGGGATTCTAGCAGATGCTAGAATGTGATCTCAGTCTTGACCCAGTCATACAGGTTACAAGTCATGTTTTTGTATGAGTTTAACAAGTCATTTGAGAACAGGTTGAAAATGACCTTTCAGAGTTGGCGGGGAGTTGTCTAATCTTTCTGCAGCACGTGAGTTACTGGAAGAGGAGGAGATGAGTGGAAAGGAAGATTTAATTCATTTGAGTCTGAGATTGTGAGTAGTGAGAGGACGGTGTGGAACACTTTGGAAATGTCTCCCCTCCAATAGGCAGAAGTCTGGACCTAGTGGGAAGCTAGCAGTTCATGAGTTCAGTGCTGCAAGATTCTGGACAGCTCCAGGGTGTGTCAGGTGCCTGCAACTCCCAGTCATGTCAGAGGGAGTTGAAGCCATTTGCCATTTCCAGGAGCAGCTCAGCACCCTACAGGGTTCAAGCTCTGTAGCCTGTTTGTGCTGTAAACTAGCAGATAACACCTTGCACTAGGACAGTGGCCCCCAAACTTTTCCCAGTCATGTCCCCCCTTACCTCTATCTGCCCCCCTTCCTCCCCCAGGAGCCAGGGCCAGGAAGGGGGATGGGGGGATTGTGGACAGGGGTAAGGGGCCGGGGCTGCAAATGGAGGCAGGTCTGGGGCCTGGTGCATGGAACGGCAGCTGAGGCTGGGGCTAGGGCCAGGGCTGGAATGGAGCTGGGGACAGAGCAGGGCTGGGTGGTGCTCCCTCCCCACTCCCTGTGAGGGCTGGCCCAGGCCCCTCCATGCACTGCCAAATATTCCTCTGTGTCCCCCTAGTGGGGTGTGCCCCACAGTTTGGAGACGGCTGCACTAGTAAGTAGTTTGTATCTTGGCTATATTTTCTTTGATATAATTTTTTGCTGATGCTTTGCTGAGAGAGTCATCCTCTCACACCCTGCATAACTCACCTACCTCTTGGAAGTTTACAAATATTTCAAGGGTGTAGACTGTTTTATTCCCTCCATCCCCATTGATTACTTAACCAAACCATGTACATTTAGCTCTTTCAATCTTTCCTCATAAGTCAATCTCCTTAACTCCTGAATTCTGTTTGCTCATCTTTGAACTCCTTCCAATTCACCTATTCATGTAAAAGACGACAGTATCCTCCCTGTTCTGTTGCACAAGCCATCTGCACATGCTTCCAAATATTGCATAGGCTTTTTTGCTACCATACTGAATTGCAAATTTACTGTCTTGTATCACCCACAGGTGTCTTTCAGGATTACTGTTTTCCAGTATATACATATATCTGCTTTGGATTAATTTATCCCAGATGCATTCCCTTCCATTTTCCCAACTGAAATATAATATTACT
This sequence comes from Trachemys scripta elegans, assembly GCF_013100865.1. Classification (NCBI taxonomy): domain Eukaryota; kingdom Metazoa; phylum Chordata; order Testudines; family Emydidae; genus Trachemys; species Trachemys scripta. The sequence goes on from NC_048300.1 coordinate 165,109,773, forward strand.
TTTTTGCCCATGTTTCTAATCTTTAAGTATCTTGTATTTTCTGTGCTCCCTGCTGTTTACATCATCTGCTGATTTCATTAACATGCTGTTATTCCTGCTTAATATTGTTAATGAAGCTATTAAATAAGGCCGAACCTATGTCCAATCCAAAGTGTGGTACCACACTGGACAATGGATATTTCCCATCAGGAAAGCTCCTACCATCACATTGCTATAGAACAGACTTACAAACTGATCTGTCAAAACCACTTATTTTAATTGATTTTAGTACATTAATTATTGCAGGATTGATTGAGCTTTATTTGTCATGTGCCATAAAAGATGTTTGGAAAGCTTGGCATAAAAAGGCTCAGTGTTTATCTAGTTATGTGGTTGTACTGGAAGAATGACAGGAGACACTGGATATGTTTAATTAGGCCACAACTTTATTATTAACTGTCTGGGAGTACCCAGCAGATAAAAGAGTACAGTGCAAGTAAATCTATGATCGTTTCACTATCTCTCTGAGGGGGGAGTAGAGGGCATCCATTAGCCCCCCTCCCCTTTTCTATCCTGATTCCTAGCCAATCCACTGCCAGGATCTTTCCATGCCCTTGTCTGAATGAGGGTTAAGGTGGACTATAAATGGTTGTGGGGCAGTTGGCTCCCTGCCATGCCAGTCAAGGGAGTTCAACCCCCCTTCCCCATTTCCACTCCTTTAACAAACACCTACTTTAAATCTTTTACCAATCCATTTATCTGATCACTGTATCTCTTTCCTATGGAGTACCTGCACTGGTCATTCCCCACAAGGAGGTGCCAGCTATTAGCTTGGCTGCCTCCCCACAGCTGGGTTCCCAGACATCTCCTAATGCCTCCTATAACATCGACCAAAAATGTGTCCGTCTCCAAATCTGACAGGTGAACTCCATTCTCCCTGAATAATTCAGGTGCCCCATATGCTATGTCAGGATGAAAAATTATTGACTCCCTTATGACCCCCGATGAATTTGGGTCAAAAGACAGTGGGTGAGAGGGAGCTTTTACTGCCCGGCTTACCCCTATATATTCTCCCCTCCCTTCGGGTCAGGTCACCTGGGGGGATGAATCATCATACCCACACTGATCTGCTCTGATCCATGCTTCTCTACCTCTTAATGAAGTATACCCTTTCTCGGGCAAGCCAGACAACGCACCTCTCCACCCTCCCTCCCCAGCTTAAGGTGCGGTGAGGTCATGGAGTTTGGATTGATACTTGTTTCTGTTCTCTTTTTGCCTCAACCCATTCCAATTCTCTATTTTACACTACATTTTTTCTCTTTATAGAGCATAGGTGCTTCAATGAACTCTATGAAAACCATGAAACTGATTTGTCTGAAAACTGATCAAAAAAGTTGAACAGCAAATAAATAGAATGTTATAGTTATCTATCTATATATTGTAAATACACAACAGACACATAGTTACAACTAGAGTTCCATTATAAGCTCTATACTGACCTAACCAAAGAAACAAAAAACAACTTTGAACAGAAACATTCCTTTGTCCTCAAAACTAGTGATTATTCTTGGGTTAATTTTGTTGACTGTTCAAACTTTTTTTCATTATAGGATTTTAAAAAACTTGAAATTAGGACAAAATGTCTAATATTTTTAGTACTCTAAGACTAAATAAATCCTTGCTTTTAATATTTCACACAACTTAAAATTCTGTATGCGAAGGCCACACTTTAAAAAAATATTGAAAATAAAATCATCAGTATTTTTCATCATTACTGATTAGCTCCCTGTCAAAAATACTGGCATGTAAAATTTTAAATGTTGAAGTTGTAGCATTTAAAATATAATATATGAGTGAATTTGTGCAGGAAAAGGCTTCACATGCAAAGGGAGTCTTGAAAATGATGGACTTCAACACATATAATTTTGTGTGCTGAAAGGTTTTTGTTCTCTCCTCACTCCACACTGCTGCTACTCTCCCCAGAGAAAGCCAGATCAAGGGTCCACATTCCCAGACAACAAAAATTTTCTAAGAGCTACAAACACAGTTAAACATTGAGACCAACGAGACAAGTCCATGCTGTTCTTCTAAGCTCAGGGTCAGTGAACCTGGAAGCCCCCCATGGATTGGAGCAGCTGGGAAATGTCTGGATCTATAATCTAGGTCCTCAGACTTAGTTTTGGATCAGAGGGAGGAGAGAGCTGATAAGAAAGGAAGACCAGGTATATTTAAGTTCATGGCGTTTTTTTCACATAATTAATTATGCACTGAGGTTTTGATTTCAGAGAGTCCTTTCTGCACGGAAATAATTCAGCAATTCAGTTTTATGCATAGAAAGCTATGCACAATGAAAAAAGTTTAGTGCTTAAAGATTTGAATGGAGCTTGGTACTCTGGAATCCCCTCTCTAAATTTTCTAAATCCTCATTTTTGGGAGTATGGACCTTAATAGAAGGACCAATGTGGCTTTAACTATGTCTTGTTTACATTGACCATTCAAGTTGTAAACCCATTTCTAACATGGCTATTTTTCTAGATTATCACATCTTTATATGCCTGAATTGTTCTTTTTCTATATTAGCTTGCTGTTAACACATGACATACCATTTCAGGTCCATCTTTTATAATGACATGAAGAAAATCACAGTAACAGCAGAACAACCTTTATATAAGTTATATTTAATAAGCTTTATTCATCCCTGTTCTAACTCCACCAACTTCTGTCAAGAACAGGTTTATGTTTAACTATATCTGTTAGGGTACATAGTTTTAGTTAACATCCTTGGGAAAGCAGTGGCAACAAACAAATTTAGTGATTTAAAAACATTCAAGATGGAATGTAAAGATCCATAAAGGTAAAAACAATGCCCATTCACTGAAATGTCCTAAAAATTAGGCTTAATGTGCTGTCTATTTTACTATGTTAGTTCAGCAACAAAATGAGAATGAGAGGCTCAAAAAAATCATATATTTCTTGGCTATAATAATATCAGTTACTAACATACATGGTAAATACATTTTATTTTATTTATATTATTTATTGCCACAGTGCCTAGGGACCCCAACCACAGACCAGGACCTCCTTGTGCTTGGTGCTTTACAAACACACAATAAAACAGTCTTTGCCTTGGGGAGATTACATTGTAAGTGTAAGACCAGAGACAAGAGATACAACAGACAGATGGGGAGCACAAGGAAACAACCAGATCAAACTGATCAGCATGTAAAGCGGTGGTCTTAGTACAACAGTTGCCTAACAATTATATATCATCTTTCGCATGTAGCAAGGTGACTGTGATGGGATAAACTAACTCCACACTGGACTGGAGGGGGTTGAAGCACAGTACTGGACCCAGGTTGCTCCAGCCCTGCAGAGCATGCTCCAACTGGAGACAGGGTTTAAAAGGCAGCAACCCAGTTCACAAGGCAGACAGACGTATCCAGAAGGCTCCGTACAAAGGCACTGGAGACTTCTCCCTGAGGGAATAGTTCTATATACCCAGACTAGCTGGAGCTGACAGTTTAGTTTATTTTTAATCATAGAATATCAGGGTTGGAAGGGACCTCAAGAGATCATCTAGTCCAACCCACTGCTCAAAGCAGGACCAATCCCCAGACAGATTTTTGCCCCAGGTCCCTAAACGGCCCCCTCAAGGGTTGAGCTCACAACCCTGGATTTAGCAGGCCAATGCTCAAACCACTGAGCTATCCCTTTGCTGATACGGGGCCAGAAGCTGAAGAAGGAAAGCAGCAGCAGGACGTAATCCTGGGACGGTATCTCAGAGGGCCCCTTGGAGGCCAAACACTATTGACCTTCCTAGGGTCCTGGGTCAGTGCCCAATGGAATGGATGGGCCAAGGCTCCCCTACCACTGCCCCAACTTGGGGCTGCTAGCCATTAGGCCACCCAGCCCACCAAGAACTCTTTTACAGTGATTTACAGAATTTCAGCATACACACAATATATAACTTTAGTGTTAGGCTTGTGCAAGTTCTATCTTACAATACTTGAGCAGAACACCTATTTATTTCAAGATAAGATGATTCCTTTCCCATCCCCCCCAAAAGAGCTTCAGTTCTTGGTATTGCCCTGACAAGCTTTGGCTGGTTGGTTGTCAGCTGGGTGACATCTTACCTCCAGTGAACTAAATGAGAGCTTTGCCACAGACACTTCATGGAGCCAAGATTTCCTTTGGTAATGGGAGTGCGCTTTGGCATCATGTCACCCTCATGATTCTTATTAAAAATGCTGTATACCTTATAGTATACTTCTAATAAAAACAGTAAGGTTTGCACTTACATTGTGCCCTTAGTCTGTGAATCTCAAAGCACTTTACTAATACATTCGGCTGCAGAATACAAATGCTGGCTTCAATGGGAGCCATGGACACACAGGCGCAGAACATGGCCCTACATAATTAAGCTCCATATCACTACCATGTGATAACTAAATGTTATTAACCATCTTTTACAGATGAAAAAACTGAGGCACAAATAGGTTAAGAGACTTTCTTGTGGTAGTGCAACAAGTCAGTTAGTGTGAAAGGAATAGAATACAGAGATCCTGATCTCTTGGGCTCATCACTATACCGTACTTCCTTCCTGTTATTTAAGAGGTCTGAAGTATCATATGATTATCTTATCTATCATGCCATATACAATATAAGTAATGAAGCTTAAGATTACACTCCAGCTAAATCATAAGATGACCATGCTGGTCTGTACCATTAAGCTTAGAGAAGATCTTCTGTTTACAGATAGGCCATGCCCAACAATTCTAATACAATGCTATATACAATACCAGTTTCTCTATGCATGTGTGTGTGTGTTTGTGTCTGTGTTTGCATTAAACAAACAATAGAGAGCACAGTATACTGATTAAGTTCAAATTAAAAGAGAAAAATGCAAAGCATTGGGAAAACACTGAAGCAACCTAGCATTGTGATGTGCAGAAGAATGCAAGCTGCAGTTCATGGGTGTCTCCATAGAAACAAGACATATTGGAGGGTGTAAGACATAGTCAGAGAACTAAAAAATTTAAGCCTCAGCAGAAAACAGAAAAGCACCTAAGGGATTTTTTTTAACCCAGGAAAACAAATTAATTATTCATTTCCTATCTCTGAAGCATCTATATTTCCAGATGATGAGTTATTTGATATACATCAAGGATTAATCTATGGACCATCCAATCCTGCAATTTTGTAAAACACAGAATCTATATAAAATGTATGGTTAATTTTAAAAAATAGTTATTATAATAATGTCAAACAAGAATACAAGTAAACCTGTAATGATGAATAATTAAGAGCTCTATTCAATGTACAATAAATGTTCAACACTGTTTTCATACACGATTTCCACAAACTGCTAATTTATGCAGATAAATCCTGGCCTGTTTGCAGGACCTGGTCTTGGACAGTTCATGCAGGCTTCCTGAAGAGAGGAAAAGGCAGCATAGAGATGCCAGTTCAATAAGATGCCGCTCTCCAAACCTGTACAGCATTCCTCTTATTTTAAATGAGCAGAGAATCACTGTGTGTAGCTGCAGTAGCTATTTATAAAGGCTCATCTCTTTAACCAAAAATGCCAAATCTGAAGATCATAGATTCCAAGACCATTCTGAAAATCTAGACTGACCTACTGTATAACACAGCCCATAGAACTTTTGCAAAATAATTCCTACAGAACATTTTTTAGAAAAATATCCAGTCCTGATTTAAAAACTGTCTGTGATGGAGAATCCACCACGACCCTTGGTATATTGTTCCAATGGTTAAATACTCTCACTGTTAAAAATTTACATCTTATTTCCAGTCTAAATTTGTCTAGTTTCAAGTTCCAGACATGGATCATGTTATACCTTTCTCTGATAGATTGAAGAGTCCATTATTAATATTTGTTCTTCATATAAATACTTATAGACGGTAATTAAGTCACCCTTTAACCTTCTGTTTGTTAAGCTAAATATATATCATTATAAGTCCTGTTTTCCTTTAATTTTTCTTGTGGCTCTTCTCTGAACCTTCTCCAATTTATCAATATCCTTCTTGACCTGTGGCACCAGAACTGGACACAGTATTCCAGCAGTGGTCACACCAGTGCCAAATATAGAGGCAAAACAACCTGTCTACTCCTACTCAAGGTGTTCATCTGATTATCCACCACCTATCCCCAAATCTTTTTCAGAGTCACTGCTTCCCAGAATAGAGTCCCCGATCCTGTAAATATGGCCTACTTTATTTGTTCCTAGATGTATACATTTACATTTAACCATATTAAAATGCATGTTGTTTGCTTGCACTGAGTTTACCAAGCAATCTATAATGTTCTATATCAGTGACCTGTCCTCTTCATTATTTACAACTCTATCAATTTTTGTGTCCTCTGCAAACCTTTATCAATGATGATTTTATTTTTTTTCCACACCACTGATGAAAATGTTAAATAGAGGAGGGCCAAGAACCAATCCCTGCGGTACGCACTGGAAACACACTCTTTCGATGCCGATTCTCCATTTACAATTACATTGTGAGACCTAGCAGTTAGCCAGTTTTTAATTCATTTCATGAGTGCCATGTTAATTTTATATTATTCTAGTTTTTTTAATCAAACACCATACAGAAGTCTAAGTCAATTACATCAATGCTATTATCTTTATCAACCAAGTTGAAATCTCATCACAAAAAGGTATTAAATTCATCCAGAAACCCATGTTGATTTGCATTAAATTACATTACCCTCATTTAATGATTTATTAATTGAGTCCCATAGCAGCCGCTTTATTATCCTGCCTGTGATCATTCTGAGGCTGACAAGCCTATCATTACCCGGGTCACCTTGTCTACCCTTTTTAAAAATTGGCACAATGTTGCCTTTAATCCTGTCCTCTGGAATGTCCCCTGTGCTCCAAGACTTATTGAAAATCAGTATTGATGGTCCCATGAGCTCCTTAGACAGCTCTTTTAAAACTCTTGGATGCAAGTTATCTGGACCTTCTGATTTTAAAATGTCTAACTATAGTACTGTTTAGCATCCTCCAGAGATACTAGTGGAATGGAAAGGGTGTTATCATCACCATATGATGAGACTATATATCTGTTTCTTTCGCAAATACAGCACAAAAATACATATTGAAAACTTCAGTCTTTTCTGCATTATTATTGATCATTTTACTATTTACACCCAGTTACATTCCATTGTTAGGGTTCTTTTTGTTCCTAATATACTTTAAAAACTTCTTATTGTCCTTGACTCTGCTTAGCACAGATTTCTCCTTGTCCCCCTTTAATCCCCTTATCAATTTTCTGCAATTCCTAACTTCTGATTTATATTCATTACCATCAACTTCCCATTTCTTCCATTAGTTATATATTAAGTTATAGAAACATAATTTGTTTGTATATAATCAAGAAGTCTGGTTTCTCTGCTTACAAGTTTTCAAAAGTGGTGGGGCAGAGGCACCATCAGGGACCCAGTTACAGGTCCCTGATTTTCTGCCCAGACTTGGCACATGTTAGAGTAGCCTCTAATCCCATCTGCTAACTGAGCATAGCCAGAGTAAAGCATAACCCAGCCACTTCTGTTTACTACCCTAACATATCCCCTTCACCAGGAGCTGCAATGGTTAGGAGAGAGCTACACTGGTTCTGTGTCCACTGAGGACTATCCCATGCTGGGGGGAATTCCCAGGTAGGAAGATATGTGTGGTTTCCATTCCCTTTGTGCCTCCAAGTAGAGTGAGGCCATGAATTTGCCAGTTTCCAAGAAGCTGAGATGATGGATGCAAATAGCTATTTTGTGCGACAAAGGTGAACAGGACTTTGATTTGGTCAGAGATACTCTAACTTTTGATAGAGGTCATTCTGCAGGTTCAAGAACTCCTCTGGAGGCTACATTAGCAACATACTTCACCAATAAAGAATCTTGCCCGCCCGGCATGGAACATGTTGTTACCTACCAAGATGCCATGTCAGCAGCTATGGCGGCTTCAAAACTGGGATCTTAGTTGTTTTAAGGTAGCTAAAACTGTGAGGGTTGGGGAAAAGAGGAAGAATCTTCTAAAAATACCCTTCTGGCAGATGAGAATGAGGGGCTACAAAAATACATAGCAGTGGGTGGAAAGTACAAGAGGATGTAAGTTAAATATGAGTGGGGACTGTTTTTATGTTACACCTTCTTCTGGCTCCTCAGGGTATAAGTCATATCCAATTATGTCTCTTACAGAGCAGCAGAGCTAGTGAAAGTAGTCAGTGATTCTGAGAGCACTATGGAGTCTAAACATCTTATCTGAATTTGACTGAAATTATCCAGGCCCTAGCATTTTCCCATAGAATGCAGAAAGGACTCTCCCATTTTCTTCAGACTTGTATCCAAGAGCAGAAATATTTCTATAATTACTAAAGCATATCACTTTCCAATAAACAATCAACATTGATTATAGACACCTAGGGTTAGGAATAAAAGTGATTATAGCTCAGTTGTGCTCATGTTTATGTTTTTCAATATTTCTAGGAAAGAGAAAATGATTGTTATATACATAGGGGAAGAGTGCATGGAAAGACACTTATTTACAGTAGAAGAAGATATACAAGTTTTCTGATTTGTGCACAGTAGCTGAAAGCAACTCACTGGGGCTGCTTTTGGTTCACAAATGGCAATCTTGCACCCTACACAAATTGAGTCAAATGCTAAAAATAAAACCTGCTTCTCAGAGAAGCCCGGGGAAGTTAAAACTTTCTTAAAAGCATATACATGGGATGAAAATAATTTGGAAGACACAGCAGAAAAACATGAAAGAGTTACAATTGTGGGGGAGAGATAGCTCAGTGGTTTGAGCATTGGCCTACTAAACCCAGGGTTGTGAGTTCAATCCTTGAGGGGGGCCACTTGGGGATCTGGGGCAAAATCAGTACTTAGTCCTGCTAGTGAAGGTAGGGGGCTGGACTCAATGACCTTTCAAGGTCCCTTCCAGTTCTAGGAGATGGGATATCTCCATTAATTTAAAACAATTAGTGACTCCACTCTGGGTGGATAAATGAAGAAAGATCTATTAGGATGTATTTTTGCTCAATGTCAGTCTTACTATTGACTTTGGATCAGGTGCATAGTTATTGGTTTGATATTGCAATCCTAGCTCATGTGTGGAGCTCTTGCTCATACAATTAGTCCCATCAATGTTAATGGGATTTCACATATAATTAAGGATTATTCACAGAACGAGAACGGTCCATTAAAAAGCCTGAAGAAAGTTCTGTGGAGGATTTTACATTAAGTTGTTTGCTTTGATGGCTCACAAGACTGAATATGCTTCTCCTTTAAAATTAAAAAGAAAACAGAGCTGCAAAAATATTTCATTTTAATTTAGTTTGCAGTGGTCATCTCTCTATTCATCTTGATTAAGTATCGATGCTAACAAAAGACAAAGAAAGAATAGAGAATTCTGAATTCTACCCCCACATCTCCCTATTTGTACGTGTTGTCCATTTGCATAACATAATAGTTTAAAAAGAAAAGATCAACATTTGCATTAGCCAAGTTATACATGAATAAAAATGAGACTGAATTACAGATGGGGACACCAAGGGATAGCACTCAGGAACAGTCAGAGGAAGAGAGGGAGGGAAGGAGTGGAGGAGTCACACACATATATACAGATGCACGCATGAACACATGCATGCACACAGAGGGATAGCACTCAGGAACAGTCACACACACACACACACACACACACACACACACAGCGTCTCAGAACCAAATTCTGCCCTAAATCAGATTGGTATAATTCCAGCTGATGTTAACGGAAGTGGTGGGAATATACTTGAGGACAGAAAGCAACAGAGGGTCCTGTGGCACCTTTGAGACTAACAGAAGTACTGGGAGCATAAGCTTTTGTGGGTAAGAACCTCACTTCTTCAGATGCAAGTAATGGAAATCTCCAGAGGCAGGTATATATCAGTGTGGAGATAACGAGGTTAGTTCAATCAGGGAGGGTGAGGTGCTCTGCTAGCAGTTGAGGTGTGAACACCAAGGGAGGAGAAACTGTTTCTGTAGTTGGATAGCCATTCACAGTCTTTGTTTAATCCTGAGCTGATGGTGTCAAATTTGCAAATGAACTGGAGCGCAGCAGTTTCTCTTTGGAGTCTGGTCCTGAAGTTTTTTTGCTGTAAGATGGCTACCTTTACATCTGCTATTGTGTGGCCAGGGTCGTTGAAGTGTTCTCCTACAGGTTTTTGTATATTGCCATTCCTGATATCTGACTTGTGTCCATTTATCCTCTTGCGTAGTGACTGTCCAGTGTGGCCAATGTACATAGCAGAGGGGCATTGCTGGCATATGATGGCATATATAACATTGGTGGACGTGCAGGTGAATGAGCCGGTGATGTTGTAGCTGATCTGGTTAGGTCCAGTGATGGTGGATGGCCACATTAACACCACCCTATACCGAAAACCCACCGACCGCTACGCCTACCTTCATGCCTCCAGCTTCCACCCCGGTCACACCACACGATCCATCGTCTACAGCCAAGCACTGAGGTACAATCGCATCTGCTCCAACCCCTCAGACAGAGACCAACACCTACAAGATCTTCACCAAGCATTCTCAAAACTACGATACCCACACAAGGAAATAAAGAAACATATCAACAGAGCCAGACGTGTACCCAGAAGCCTCCTGCTACAAGACAGGCCCAAAAGAGAAACCAACAGAACTCCACTGGCCATCACCTACAGTCCTCAGCTTAAACCTCTCCAACGCATCATCAGTGATCTACAACCCATCCTGGACAATGATCCCTCACTTTCACAGACCTTGGGAGGCAGACCAGTCCTCGCCCACAGACAACCTGCCAACCTTAAGCATATTCTCACCAGCAACCACGCACCGCACCATAACAACTCTAACTCAGGAACCAACCCATGCAACAAACCTCGATGCCAACTCTGCCCACATATCTACACCAACAACACCATCACTGGACCTAACCAGATCAGCTACAACATCACCGGCTCATTCACCTGCACTGCCACCAATGTTATATATGCCATCATATGCCAGCAATGCCCCTCTGCTATGTACATTGGCCAAACTGGACAGTCAATACGCAAGAGGATAAATGGACACAAGTCAGATATCAGGAATGGCAATATACAAAAACCTGTAGGAGAACACTTCAACCTCCCTGGCCACACAATAGCAGATGTAAAGGTAGCCATCTTACAGCAAAAAAACTTCAGGACCAGACTCCAAAGAGAAACTGCTGAGCTCCAGTTCATTTGCAAATTTGACACCATCAGATCAGGATTAAACAAAGACTGTGAATGGCTATCCAACTACAGAAACAGTTTCTCCTCTCTTGGTGTTCACACCTCAACTGCTAGCAGAGCACCTCACCCTCCCTGATTGAACTAACCTCGTTATCTCCACACTGATATATACCTGCCTCTGGAGATTTCCATTACTTGCATCTGAAGAAGTGAGGTTCTTACCCATGAAAGCTTATGCTCCCAGTACTTCTGTTAGTCTCAAGGGTGCCACAGGACCCTCTGTTGCTTTTTACAGATTCAGACTAACACGGCTACCCCTCTGATACTTGAGGACAGAAGAAACTGCAGTCCAACAAATGTAGGTCCTTTTTTATCATGGAAAACATGTCATCCACTTTTATTGATTAAAATATGGTACATTCTGATAGACTATCAAAATGTAATCTGAATAATGCTTTCTTTGATCATTGTTTATGGGCGTATTCTTTGAAATGGGATTTTCAGATTCATATACTAGATTGTTAACTGAGGAAACTTAACCCTGGATTTTGTATATTTGGTGTAATATTCTCTGAATTCTCATTAGTAGGATATGAAAATGTTTTCAAGACTATTTTGTAGCTAGGAAACAGATAATGACGGGGCTGATTCGTCCAGCTCCATCATGCTTAACTCCATGGACTGAAATATTAAGATAATTTTGATTCTACATCGGTAAACCAGGGAAAATTCACCTTTCTGGATCTGGGTAATTTACTTTTAGAAAGACTAAGGGCCAGATCTTGTCTCCCAAATAACCCAAAGAAGGGTCAAAATCATGCAAAAGAATTCAGCACTCCCAACAAGTCATCTTGCCAGGGGGACTCCTTTAGTAATATTGTGGAAGAGATAGGAGCATGGCTGAATATCCAGATACATACCATGACTAATGCATGAAGCTGAAGTGCACAACCTGCAGAGAGTCACTGCAGCCTTGGAGATCAGGTGGGACAGAGGCACAAACCTATGAGGGAGAACTCCTTTGTCTCAGCCCCACAAGCAGCAGACTCTCAGGTGACAGGCATCTCTTCTGTTCCTGTTGCTGTCAGTTCACCATTCCAGATCCAGTTACCCAGATCCAAATTATCCAGATAGCCCAAAATAGTGAAGAGACAAATCTGTATCAGATAAGGCTGTTTGAATCATCGTTATACTTACATGTTAAGTTGTAGTATAATTGCTGGGCCATGATGCTATTATGCAGGGTGGCTGTTCCCAGAATCTACTCACTCCTTCCTCAGCATGCCTCCTGAAACTGATGGAGGGGCTTGACGCTGCTCCTTAGGCCCAACTTCTCTCGCAGTATCATTTCAGTCCTCACCCTACCAAAACTGGCAGGAATGCAATACCCTTCCAATTTGTTTCTAAATATCTTAGGCCAGATCCTCAGCGTGTAAATCAACATAGCTCCTTCAAAGTCATGCCAAAGAGTTATGCCAGCTGAGATTTTTATCCTTTGAGTTAAGGTGGTTTATATGTTTATTTTTATGATTTCACATGTGTGCTAGTCCATCTTCTGTTTTATTAATGTTCATTAATTATTATTATAGCAAGTGTGAAAAAATCATTGTGAGAAATAATTATTAAAAAATAGGAAACTATCTTAGTATATCTCTCAACTGGCCCAGTGGTTATGGCACTGGCCTGGGGCTAATGAGACCTAGGCAGGACCGGCTCTACTGTTTTTGCCACCCCAAGCAGGGTGCCGAATTGCTGCCGCCGACGGTGGGGGCAGTCTATGTGCCTTTAGGGCGGCACGTGCGTTTCCGCAGCGGTGGCAATTCAGCGGCAGCTTCTGTCTTCAGCCGTAAGACAGAAGCTGCCGAATTGCCGCCGCGGCAGCTGAACATAGAAGCTGCCGCCGAATTGCCACTGCCGCGGAAACGCACATGCCGCCCTAACGGCACACACACACACGGACTGCCCCTGCCGTCCGCGGCAGCAATTTGGCGCCCTGCTTGGGATGGCAAAAACACACGGACTGCCGCCCCTTGCAGATTGCCGCCCCAAGCACGTGCTTGGAATGCTGGTGCCTGGAGCCGGCCCTGGACCTACGTTCAATTTCCTGCTTCATCACTAGCTTCCAGTGTGACCTTAGGCAAGTCACTTAGTCTTTTATTTATGCCTTAATTCCCCCCCCATCTGTTAAATGGATATAATAATACTTCACTGTCTCACAGGGGTGTTGTGAAGATAAAGATTGTGAAGTGCATAGATAATAAGGTGATGCAGGCCATATGAGTACTTTAGAAAATGTATGCTCATCATTCCAGTACAGTATATGCCTCCTAGTGATGTATGAAACTCAAAAGAGATTCAAAGGTTCAGTTTGGTTGAACATCCCTGAATTCAAATGCTTATTTAAAAAAAATTTAAGGCAGCAAAGCTTGTCTGAATTGGTAGCATGAGGTTATTTTTACTTCATGAACTCATTCAGAACACAGCCACAGTAAGGAGGTTCTTTCTTGAAGTATTTTACCACTTTTGATTCAAACCTTGGCCACAGCAAGGAAAATGTGAAAATAAAAAATAAAATTAAAAAATGGGTGTGTTACACAAAGGTTTTTAGATCTCAGGATTTTTTTTTTTATTATTTAGGCAAATTCAAATTTTGGGTGAAGATATAGAGTTGGTTCTTGTATCCAACCCAGTTTGCACAACTTTAATACCTTTCCTAATAAAAATATTACTGAAAAACAGAAAAGGGAAAAATACATGCCAGAGATGTATTTTACCTAAAGTGTTTTGTATAGGGCACAACACATGACATGTTGCACACTAATTCTGCCTGAGGAAAATCCCTGATATTACACTGACAAGTATAAATCAGAACTATGTATATTTCCTTGTAAATGTAATTGTCTATGTGCAATCTATAAGTCTACCTTTGGACTGGATTTTCCTATCAGTTTATCCTCATGGAGCATTTTATCTGAAACAATATGATTTTATCAATTAGATTATTTCCTCTCCATGATAATCTGAGAAGTTTGACCAAGGCCTGGGCTAGAGTTGGATGACAACAGTATGAAAAATAAGTGTTTGATTTTGAAAGAGTACATAATATTTAGCACAGCAGGATGGATCTCGGCAGATATTCTGAACAATTTTTTTTTTTCAGTATGGATCACTTTATAATAGGGGACAGTCATGCAGACCACCATCCATTGCTATTTCCATAGCACAGGCCTTCTTCTCTCCTATTTGTGATCACACAACATACCTGTGATAACTACAGCAATTATTTACACTGTAGAGTGACATTAAGAAAATATCTAAAATCATTTGTTGTCCTGGATTTGAGGGGTATGTATACCTGAGAATGTGATCGAGCTAATTGCAACCATATTATGTGCACTCAGCCACCCTGAAGTAATGAAATAGAATGCCACATAGTTAAGGGTTAATTTGGAGACAGGCTTTCAGAAGCAAGGTCAAAACTAGCTACACTTTCTGCTAATCAGAATGGAAGGAGGGGACAAACAAGTAAACAATTGAGACTAAAAACCTTGGTGGTTGGAGAACCTCAAGTCTAGACACCTCTGATATTAAAAGTTTATTGAAAGTTAGAAAAGTGATGATATATTAGGGGTCATTATGACCTATGTGTTTTGTAGAAGTTAGCTATAAAAGATTAGCTAATAGATTGTACTTTGGAGCAGTCCTCTGAAGCCATCTTGAGAGATGTTTTTCCTGACACCCTTTCTCCCCGGTGGGTGAGCAACTGGCCACTGCAAACCTGCTGTTAATTACTCAATACTGTTCCAGATGTTAAGCAAATGTCTGGGATGTTCTAAACCTATTGCTTATGTTTGTGTTTGCTTAAATCTAATAAAGTGCAGTGTTAGACAAGAGCATGCTTACTTGCATGAATCTTATCAGACGGAAGTCCAGTGTTCCTTACGCTGCCTGGAGTGAAATAGTTAAGTTGCCCCTGTTGGGGGTTCTGAAAACCTCAGGTAACACATTTAGCAGTTGGAAACAAGATCAGCCATCACTGTGTCACCAACAATTCTCCATGGACCAGCTATGATCCTTGGTCTACAATATGGAGATCACTGGTTCTGGAAATTGGTAGTGGCATACAGGGCTCAGATTACTGATTTAATGACCTACATGAAAGTAGTTTGTGTTCTCAGTATAGTTACTCGTGAAGAGCTGTCCACACCACAGTTGGAAGCTGGGGTAGGTCAAGGATTCATTGGGCCTGGAAACTAAACTAACCTCTCAACCATATAGGATAGTTTCTCCAGATTATGTCTCAGGCACATCACTGAGGCAGCAATGGGGATGCATGCATGGACACTGTTCATGCTATACCTGTCTAATACCTTTCATAATCACTACATTCACTTTTTTTAAAAAATAGGCATGGATGAGTGCTAAAGTCTATTTAAGCACTGTGGCAATTCTGCCACAAAAATAGAGACTGAGCGTTACATTGGTCCGTTCGCTATTATTGTTAGTGAATATTTAATAGCTAACTAGTCCATCGGTGAGCGGATTGTGCACCTAATTTTACTATTTAGAAACAGTGTTACATATTTCAGATTTCCTTAAGGAAACTCCATGGATGGAATTGAGTTGATGGTTACTCCGTTAATAGCAATCAAAAACAGTCTTGACACAATAAGAAAAACCCACAGAAATGAAGACATTTTGAGTGAAAACTTGGAATTCAACACTGCAGCACAAAGAATAATGATACAAAGTATGCTGAGTACTTATCAGTGGTGTATCTAACTCTCTATGAATGAATGTCACAATGGTAGGCAATCTTCTATACCCTGGCTGAACGTCTTCAAATTGTCTACATTGGTATCATCGGTATACTCCCGGATACAAAATCCGTGCTTTTTTAGGTTTCCCTAAGTTGTATTATTTTTATAATTATATAAATTTAATTCCCTTACTTTTCTTTTTTCATTTTAAACTGTAGAAAAAATATTAATATCATTCACTGTGATGAAGGCTCTGTAGATTTATACTGATGTCACTTTGCCAGCAGGGTTCTAGAAAGACATGCACTAGTATAGTTTGTCATTGAAACCATTTAGCCATTGTACATTTGCATTATGTCACAATCCCAATACATCTGCATCTGCAATATTGGCTTGAAATCAGTGTCACAATCAAGTCCCATTCAAACGAGCTGGGAATTAGCCTTAAATATTCTATGTTATATGAAGTAACTCGTGTTCACAAATACAGCCAAATCCAAATCCTATCCTGAACGCAGACACACTGGCTGATACCTCCTTTGTAGATAGAATCCTGGAGAGCCAGGTAGAATCGGGGTGGGGTCAAGATGTTCTGGAATGCACTGACAGCAGCGTGCATGCTAGATTTCTGGGGACTGGACTCTCCATGCTTTCTCTTTCATGGACCATACCCCTGTGCGCAGAGGTGAAAGTAAGCCGGTCCGGTCCGGTGTACCTGCAAGAGCCAGTATGCCGTGCTGGACTGGCCCAGCTTCCCCAGGCTGGCGATTTAAAGGACCCGGGGCTCCCCTCAGCGGCTNTCAGAACTATCTTGTACTCATGAAGAGTGGAAACTCTATAAAGCAGATCCACTATCTCACCCTTCAGAAAAAAAATGAGGCCCTATCATTACATTCTGAAAACATGCAGCCCAACTAAGATGGCTGTCAATACAGTGATATTTAAACTGCTAAAGGGACGCATCCAGAAATGCCGAGTTGAAATTTTTAAAGAGGAGTTGTCTAATTAAATGAATACCCTAACATTCTTTTGAAATTCATCACAATTTAGTCAGTTGGGAAGGTTTCCAGGGCACCATGCTGCTTATACAGCAGTTCTGCAGCACTTTCATGCCAAATGAAGCATAACTCATGGGTGTCTAAGAGTTTAGACTCATCTGTAGACTTGTATCAAGCTGCCTACTCCTCACTGGACACTCATGGGGAGAGTACCAATGAAAACATGTCTTTCCTCTTGTAGAAATGATTTCCTCTTCTGCCAGCAAGTACAGAGGGACTTGCTGGCAGAGTCAGGTGCAATTTCTATTTAGGTACTGACGTGGCCCCCATCTTCATAGTATCTGAGCACCACCCCTATATTTATCCTGAAAACAGCCTTGTGTGAGGGAATTATCAGTATCCCCATTTTGTAGACAGAGCACTGAAGCACAGACAGATCAAATGGTGGAATAAGCATTACAAAGGAAGTCTGTGGCAGACCCAGATCTTCTGAATCTCACTATAACACCTGAACTACAAAACCTTCCTTCCAGCATCTCCTCTTCATCAGAGAAGAAGAATATAACCCAGATTAGTTCTTTCATATGTCCACATCCTTTTTCACTGCTGTCTAGCATATTAATGATGGCATCATAAAAGTGAAAGGAGCACATCTGAACCAGTTGGATGATAATGTGTACTTCAGGCACATGCAGGAAGCTGATATAATTGGCCCGTCACACTTCAGGAGTCTGGCATGTTGGTGTCACAGACCGACAGAATTAGACTCAAAGCTGCTATGTAGACTGCTGAAGGTTGAGATCTTTATGAAAGGATTAATGAATGACCCTATGGACCAGATAGTTTTTGTTTGTCTATTTAAGTTAGGAGTGGGGTTCTCAAAAGCACTTAAGTAATCTTATGAGTAGATGTCCTATTTAGTTTTAAATCCCACCCTATGACAATATAACCAGACTTGGTCTTTTGCTCACTTAATTACTTGATTTCTTTAAGCAATTGCCCACATTTTGCTTGAATAATTACACACCTAAATAATAAAATCAGGCCAAAATTTCCAGGCCTGCCACTGGAGCGATCATACATCCTAGAGTTCCCATCTAAAGGAGGCATTTGTGGTGTATGCAGGTGTGAAAGATGTGCAGTACACAGAAATCAAGGCACCATTAAGCATCTACATTCTTCCTGTGCCTGGAGTTCAGAAACAGTGGTTGTTCTCACACTACAGAACAGACTCTCAGAGGACAGACACACTGTGCTCTCTCTCTATGTCTGACCGAAAGTATGTTAGCTCTTTTTTGTGTGTGGATGAAGCATACATAACAGCATTCCTTTGGGAGACCTGGTAAATAAGATATGAGCTTCTATGAGAACAGAAACTGCAAGTGTCTCTCACTTTTACATAACAAGCTTGGTCCTGTCTTAGCGTGGGGGGCTGGACTAGATGACCTCTTGATGTCCCTTCCATTCCTACATTTCTATGATTCTATAATAGAGGCATATTAGTGCTTGCTTACTGAAACACAAACATACACCTAGACCCTAGTCCTCTATTCTCACATTCATAGATTTAATAGAAATCAGTCAGGATCTGGACAACATTGTGTTATCTGGGAGCCAGGAGAACAATGAAATGCACCTCCTCACTGCACACAAGTTCACATGTGGGATGTGTGAGAGTGCTTCAAAGGAATTAGGACACAAAAGGCTGCAGGAGGTGTTATGCATATTTCAAAAGTGCCCGATCCTAAGCCAATGGGAAACCAATAGTCATTTACATCTACAGTACACATGGTGCTTTTTAAGCCCTTCTACATTCTTTTCGGAGGCACAGTTGCATTACAAGATTGGATTGAATGGGGAATGTAACAAGGAAGCTAGCTCCCATAAAACTACGTGGGGATTTTCAGTACATGAGAGAAGTATAAGACTCAGTCCTACCACATTTACATGAATAGGCCCAAGGAATTTAATAGACTACATATGTGTGTACAACAAGATTAGATTCTAATTACACAAAATGATTTTATGGCTTTATATTTGCGTATTGTGTGCTAATTTAAAAAACATGCTTTAACTTAACCTTAAAATTAACATCTGTTTTTTTCATTTTGTTACTTCATCATCCCAACTCCCATTTGTCTGCTTGATCCACCTACTGAATCCTGTCTGATACCTACATTGTAAAGTCTCTGGGGCAGAAACTATCTTCTTTGTTATTTGTTTGTATGGGGACTAACACAAGGGGGCCCTGATCCTTGATTTGGTGATTCAAAGGTGCTTCTGTAATAGAAATCACAATAATAAACGAGTTGCTCTAGTTGTTGCAGCTATATCAAAAGACATAAGGTTGAAAGTCTGGCCCCCATAATCTCTCTGAAACTTTTCATCTGAGGGTAGAATGTGGGCATGTGACAGACGTGAGAACTGCAGCCTTGAATCACTCGCCACATGAAGTCTATATTTAATGCTGGCTACAATATAGTACACTATATGGCCTCAATCTTTAGTCAGACTTTGTTATAGTTGGCTTTCAGTGTCTGTTTGATGATCGCTGGGCGAAGGGAGGGATAGAAAATCCAGATGAATCAGATCACTGATTTTAAAGGTTTTTGTATTGTGTTAATTCAGTTTTAAACATTATTTGGGAATTCACAAAATCTAGGCTGCCAAAACATTTGGGTTGCAATATTTACAGAAGGGATACCATCAACTTCACCTAGTCAGTTAAAAAAAATTAAAAAGGCATCCACTATGAGTTTCAGGTATTTCACCTGCAGAAATTTGTGGTAATACCATCAGATTTTCCTGTTTTAAGATGTTTTCTCGTTTCTGCTGCTGTGTGTAAAAGCCTGCACAAACAGGGGGAAACCAAATGACTGTACATAGAGAACAATAAAGCTGAATAGATACAAAGGGCTGTCAAATACACCAAGTGAACAAACAGAAAAAATATTTCTTTAATCTCTTTCAGTTACTTCTATCAATAGGAGGCACAAAATACATCTGATACAAGTGTGAATACTGAGCTGACAGTGACCTGTTTAAAGAGATACTGATAAAACTGATAGGCTAAAAGTGCAACTAGAAAAGTAGTTTGGGTTAGAAAAGTAAATTCCATGGAGAACTGTGCAAAGAGGCCAAAAAATTCTGTGCACAGTCAAATGTAGTGCTTACTACCTTGAGTCCTCATTCACCTGAATGGGACTATTCACAGTACTAAGTGCTGTGCCTGGTAGTGCGGGCTTGCAGATTTGGGCTATCTCTGAGACTAGCCTTCCAGAGTTACCAACCAATCGCATTCTCTTCAGTGAGCTGGAGGTTTACTTCCCAATCATGGAGACTCACAGGAATGTAAAGACTTAGCCCCACAAAGACAGAAGGCATCAGTCTAGAGGCCAGCTCTCCATGCATTGCTATGCTGCCTTCTGCTTCCAAATTGTAGCATGGCTCCTTCAAGAGCCACACTACACTACCTTTGCTTTGGGTTCCCCTGCAGCTGCACAGTACTAGCCGTGGAATGAGAATTAATGTTGCTTCATGCTGCATTAATGCCTGATCTGTTTTCTGCTTGCAAACACACTGGTTTCAGCAGGGGAAAATATAACAGAGAATGGCTGGTACCCCTATCAATCATCTCCTGCACCAGTACCCCACAGAACTCTGGCAGGGTCCTAAGGAGCTGCAGGTGGATGACACTACAGCCTCAAAGCTCCCCTTTGTGTCAGTTGAGGAAATCTGCTGGATCTGACTCCCCTAGCAACACTCACAGAAGTACAGAATATTAAGCATCCATTTGCTTTGGTTCACAAGAGTGTGCATCATGCCATCCATTCACTCTGCCTCTTCCCCTCTTGTGAGCAGGATTTGTATACAAAGTCCACAAGAGTCTTGGAAAATTCCAGTAGCCTGTCTGCTCATAAAAATAGTTCCAGGCAGCTAGCAGGTGAGGAAGAAGGACAGTATCCATTAGCCCTCCAATGAAAAACAATGTATTGCCCTCATCTTGATCCCAATGAAGTCAATAGAACTTTTGTTATCAACTTCAGTGGGAGCAGGTTTGGGCCCTCTGTGTCCAGAATTTGATTTGGTGGGTCACCCATCAGATTAGCTGAGATTTATAAACACTGTTGCAGGTCTCATTTTGGAGTGGCTGATAAAATGATCAAGATCTAGAGGAAATGTTTGTTACCATACAACAACAGGTTACTAAGAGGCAAGTTTAATTTGGGATCTACCAACCAAGACTGTTTTTCTAAGAAACTGCATATTACTGTACAATATGCATGTGACTTTCAGCTCTGGATTTTTTTTTAATGGTCACTGGTCATTTTTAAAAGCTTTACAATTTTGCCATTGTAACTAATTACCATTACTGCTTCCTCAGATATTGCAGTAATATTTATTACTTGCAAATAGCATCTGTCAAGATTTTAATAGTGTCCACTGCACAATTTCATTTCACTACAGTAAAGCAAGATATGCACTACTTTGTGACTCCTTCTGTCTTCCCATAAATGCTTTCTGGTGATTGCTTGATAGTAACAGACCCGTTACCCAATTTTTACTTTGGCAAGATACTACTAAGAAGAATTCCTAGCTTAGTAAGCAGAATAACTTTGTTCTTTTCTGTATACTTAGCTGACATTAATACTGTTCTGTATGATTTTCAGGACATTGTCAGTCTTAATATCCCTTTTGTAAATGTACCTGGTAAAGATGTACCCTAGGTACAATTCATGGTAGACCTATGAATACAAATATTTCATTGTTGAATTTATAAATATTTCCTAATGTACAATGAGAAACCAAAAACAATGTAATTAAATTTAACTGCAGCCTTTCTGGTCAATGGTGTGTGGCCTACCGTGTACTATACCCCACAGCCAAATGTTTGAACCATGCTAATAAAAGTAACGGCACTAGTTACATAGTGTATATGAAGTTGACAGCCAGCATAAATGTCTTTCCATGAAATCATATTATGCACTCATGTGTATGAAGAACTCCCCTTTGAAATGAATGTGGAAAGTTAGCAAACATTATTACACTCAAATATCTCATTATTATTTAATATTTATATTATGGTAGCACCGAAAGGCCACAAAAAAGCAGGGCTCATATTCACTCCTTCATGTGTGAACATAGCTCTTTTATGTGTACATGTCAAGAGTTGACCAGCGGCCTCTATCAGAGATCCCTTACCCCAGTATTATCCTAGTGTTATTCCAATGCACTTAATGCGCTTACTCTTGATTTACATTGGTGTACATTGATGAACTAAGATCACATCCAGGCCTTTGTCCCCTAAGAATATATTTAAATTACAAACTGTGCAAGTTGTTTAGATTTAAGCTAAGAGCAGCCTTAGTATTAAAAAAGCTTATTTTTTTTTAACTTTCCAAGCGCACAAACCCCAAACTTTTCAGAAAAATATGTTCAAGATACTACTAATATAGAATACTTACAAATAAAACCTATGGAATGTCTGTAATATGACACAATCTATATTATTTAGCTGTATGACAAAATTTCCTTACCTGATATAACTGTTTTGAAAAGTAGAACATTTTATATGCTCTTTGCCATGATTACTTATTAAGTTCCCTGTATCTGTTAAATATTTTTATGCATAATATTAAAGCAATAATAATATGAAGTTAAAGAAATAAAATCATGATTGCATAGCTTTCATTCATATGATCTTCAGAATAGCAATTGTTATTCTAATTATGTAGGTTTACTTTGTATTTCATATATTAATAAGCTGTTATAAAATAATTTTCTATTGCAAAAAGGCAATAAAGTATATATCCAAAATTGCTATCAATCTTAATTTGTTGAAAATAAAATTTTAAAACTGTAGATTGTTTAACAAAAAAAGAAGATCAAATTGTAACTTGCTCAAAATTCTTCTAAAAGATACACTATATCAACCACATTTTACCTCAGATTAGATGAACCAGGATACATAAAAGGTTGCATGCCAGAATTACAAAGTATGTAGCAGTATGACATATAATAAATGCAGAAACTGAATTACATCTTTTGCTTAATGTGGATGCATGCAGTCTATGGAAATTATTTCCTTTTCTAGTTCACTTTAAGATGTATTTACAATTAAATAACTTTTACAGAATATATTTAGAATGCCAACTCTATGCATGTTTTAAACTTTAAAATAGTTATTATTTGGCGAGATGTTAGCAAAACCAGAGGGTAATGCCTGATAGTAATCTGATGCTTAATGTGCTTATGAGCTGAAGTAATTTCACTTGCCTTCCAGCATTTCAAACACAGTATATGCAATGTAAAACTGGATACTTAAGGCCACAAATGTTGCTGAAGATGTAGATTTTATAAATCTAGTAAATATTATCTAACTGTATTTACATATCAAGGCTTGCATTTTAAAATGTTCTGTATTGTGAGCTGAATAATCATGCTGATCACTTGTTGCTAAATAAAGAGTACATGAAATGACTGGAAAGCATGCTGGATATTGATCCTATCAATGACTTATGAACAAATGTAAAGCACTGATATTAATGCATGTGTACAGAATAATTACTCTGCTAATGCACATATCAAGCCAAATCTAAAAATTAGCAATAGGAATGAAAATAATTGAAGGCCATTAAAACTTGTGAACATATTACAATTATCCTATAGCCTTGTTTTTATATATATAATACACAGTTTACTTCGGTTTTCTTGGTCACTGAAGAGGCTACATCCCTGTACAAATTTTAAAAAAGATAAGCTATTTTAGCTAGATACTTGAGAGTTAATTAAAACCATGGGCAGTGTCAGTAAGTATAATTTTACTAACAACTTTTGATAGGTATAATCTGGTGTGTCAGTGCTAAATATTCAAGACAAGTGTTGAGAAGCATGAGCCATGAAAAATAGCTGTGTAGGATGCACATAAATTCATACATTTCAATCCATCCAGACACCACTCACTTGTTACAAAGTTTCCTTATCCTAAAGACCCTACTTTAAGAGACCTAGTAACCTAGTGATCCTCCGGACCCCTGCTTAAACATATTTCTTCTAAAATAATTCTTAGATAAAACAGAAACCTTCACTATACAATTCATATATCAACTAATTTGGAGTACTACATTTGAGTGCATTGACACTAGTATTTTAGGTTCAAAGCTTTTTAAAGAGTGTTTCTTTTAAATAGCATATTTTTACCAATATTGTTTCTATAATATGAACCAACATAGCACTTCACAGCATACTAAATCTATCTTTTCTCTTTTATCCCATTTAGTGCAGTTGATAAGAGATACTACTGAATCTTCTTCTGCACTCTGCACTACAGAGAAAACTGCCTTTTTGTAAGGCTTTTCTTTTCACAGCTTTCAATAAAATAAAGGGTTTTGTACCTGCAGGTCCTTATATTTACTAATTCCCATCAGCAACACATGTACTTTAACAGAAGTATCAAAACAAAATGATTCTTGCCTTACAAATTATTACAGGATTTACTGTAATGAAGGTTAATACCGGACTGAACTTATTTTATTTTAGTATCACATGTTTAGTACTAGACTTCTTTGTACAATCTGTTTTCCTATTTACCACTGCAATTAAGGTATACTATGTAATGCAGCAATATTATAATAAAAAATAATGTAGCAAAAGCATTTTCCGTAAAGACAATACAAGCCTATTGCTTGCATGGGGGAAAAAACATGGTGCAAAGTACTGGGGGAGGGAGAAAGACAGCATGTATTGGAAATTAACTAGTTTAAGGATAATTAATACATTATTTTCTGATCGATAACATGGTGTTGAAGAAAGTATAAACTGAAGGTAAAAAAGTAAGAAATGAGTCATCTTTGACTTACCGTCTTAAAGACTAATGATGTATTGCAGGCAGCATCCAAATATAGAGCATGGAGCTTCTCACAAATCAGAAAAATATTCAGGCAATGAACAATTCAAATTCATTGTAAAAAATGAAGGCCAGAAATTAAAGTATGTATCCAGGGGTCTGGTTAGTCACAGCTTTGACTTGCCTGCTAGAGAGCTCTGCAAAACAAGTATACTGCAGCAGTGTGGCAAGCATAGGATTGCAATGCATGTCCCATATATTCAAGCATAATAGAAAACATGGTCTGGAGCTTATTCCATGTGGATGTGGGCTTTGTTTTGTATAGGCAGAAAAAGGAGGGTTTTTTTCACATAATAGAATTGGAAATGAAGATTTGTCTTGATTATTGTACAATATGATTCCCCAGGATATCAATTACATAAAGCAGGTGCCTCTGTCTCCTGTTTTCCAGATAAATGCTTGTAATCTCATTTAACAAATGATCCCTATTTAGACAGGAGCCACCTATTGTGATGATATCATTTGCTCTAGTATCCATAAATGGACAACTTCCTACACAGCGTCACAGCCCCTGAAGACACAAATCTTTATAATATTGAGGGGGCAGGGTGATTGATGGGGTCCCATCAATCTACAGCAGCTTCTGCTGATGTGATATCATGAATCCTGCATAATCATCCACAGAGCCGCAAATGAAGAAGAAACATTCAAACTGCCTGGTTGAGCTCATTACAAAAAATATCCTTTTAGAAAGGTGGTGAAGACAAATAAGATAAAACCACTGGCACCTTCTCAGAAACCTCATGTTTTCAGGGAAGCACTGGGGAGTTTAGAAAAGCAAAATCCATCAGTGGTTAAGATGTGTGGGTGACCATTTCTTTTTAGCAAAGTAAGAAATACTGTATTTCTTGTTTCTAGCGACTGCAAAATATATATTGACAGCAAAAGTACCAATGCTTCCACGCTGCACAAATATTAGCCATCCTTGTGGAATATTTTTAGGACTCTGCTTGCCAGTGCTATTTGCTCAATAGAGAAACTTCTAATAAAAAATACTTAGTCTGTTTTCCTTTTGTGTTTCAAATTCGTTCAGTTAGATTGATTTGGTTAAAGCTCCAATTGCATCAGAGCAATGCTCAAGCTAAAATTTCCTCAGCAAAGCATTCCATTAGATATGTTTATTTGTGAAGTTTTATGGTGGAGGTCACAGCTAGCTAAAATCAGTTGCCACTTTGCAATACCTTGTTCCACATGTGGACCCACTGGTTTCAATAGGACTGTTTGTGGAATAAGGTACTATTCAATGTGACTCAGGGCATTGCAAATTGACACATGGTGAGCAAATCAAGATTTGAGGGGACAATTAAAGTAAATGGTAATACAGGGTGTTCTTTCTCTCCGTCTCTTATTTTTTTAGTCTAGTGGCTCAGTTGCTAACAAGAGGTAGACAGAGTTTCTGCACTTAGTGACTGTTATTCCTCTGGCCAGCGATTGATGAAAATGGTGAGATACAAATATTCAAGGCAGAAAAATGTCAAGCATTGAGAAGCATGAGCCACAAAAACTAGGTATGTAAAAATGTGCCTTAATCCACACATCAATCTTTAGAAAGGCAAGGGATTGACAATATAACCCATGGGTATCTCCCAGAATCTAGTTTAATTGCCCCTTTGTCAAACAGACCAAGAAGTGGCTCAACTCCTCTTTAGTCCATAAACAGAAGGCTATATTTCCTGCCATTCAAGACAGTGTATTAGGACCCATCTACACTATGTCTTGAGCAATGCATATTACAAACACGTTCAAGATGGTTAACCATGTTTCTCTGAAAATACAGACAATGCCACTGCAATAACAAGCCTAGTTGTAGCTACAATAAATTCCACATCCGGGTGTCCAGGCTTTTCTTCTAAACAAAAAGACTAATGGGAAAGCATTCTATAGACTTTTGCACAGTTTCTTAATACAGTTATAGCATAATTAGTCATAACTGTTTAAATATGGAGCCATGCTTGAAAAATTGCCCATTGATATGGGTAGACAGGTGGCCTTTTCAGAGATTTAATGAAGTATCTTCATTTACATGAAAAGCTTTATACCTAACAGTTATGCACATAGCTACCTCTGAAATTGTGTCTTCCTATTACTATTCCCCTCATCTTCTCACCCATTCCCTCCATTGTGTACTACACTTGCCTGTTGTATCTTGGATTTTTGTAGATTGTAAGCTCTGTGGGGCAGGGAGTGTCCTTTACTATATGTTTGTACAGCTCTCAGCATCATGGGGCCCCTATTGCAAGCAGTACATCAATAAATAATAACATTTCAGACATGACTAACAAGCTCTGTGACTCACAGCAGGACTACAGCCACGTCCTGGCCACACTAGGGCTCCCATTGTTCCACCAGTGAAGCTACACTGGTGGTACTGAAATATGAGAGATTTCCTACAAATGTCTAATGTAGACATGGCATCACAGGGTTCCAAGTGAAGTAGACGAAGATGTCCATTTGAGAACATTTAAGGGTGATTTAAACACTGGTAAGTACTTTCCTTCTCATCCTTCATTTACTGATTGTGTACTTTGGCACTGCTTGTCCTCATGTTGCAGTTAGTTCCTCTTTGCTCTGGGTGTGGCAATGGCAAAAATGCAGCCTTGACAGAGGCATCTGAGGATCATCACACCTTAGTCTTGGTATTGAGATAACATTGGGAGGAAGCAGAAAAGCATAACATTGGGGTTCAGAGGACACTAATACTTTTCATGCATTTCCATGATAAAGTGTGAAGAGAGGCAGTTAAGGGAAAAAATGGGGCATATGTGGGTATAAGAGGTATGCAAGACTTCAATTTCTCCATAGCCCAGAAATGGTTGTTTTGGCCTGGTGTGAGATTATAAAATGGGAAGGGGAAAGCAGCAACCTAAAATGAAAGTTTGTGAGAGTACCATCATCCACAGAGTAGCGTAAGGAGAGTGCCTGTTACATGATTGATATAAAGATTCTCTGAAGGATATGCCAGAGTTAAAATGAAAATCATTTCTTTTCTTAAGGCTAGAGCACAATATAGGATTCCTTGTGGGACCTGAGCCAAGAGACACACATACCACACACCCCACCACTTTACATTAAACTGGTTTTGTGCTCACCAGCAATACATAGCAATATATTTAGAGAAGAGACTACCTACTTATTTGCCTTCCTAACCAAGGGTATATGCTAAATGGGGTTAAGTAGAACCATTGGCTTGGGCCTTGTTGGAGAAGCCCAGATTTAGCAGTAGGTGAGAGGCAGAACAGTAGGTAGTGGTATTGCATGCTGCTGATTGCTGTCAGACAGACAGCAGTTAGGGTAGACTAGGCTGTCCCACTTCGAAGGAAGAGATGAGACCATCTGAGTGTACTGAGAGAGGAAGAGTTCAGTTGAAGGATTAGGTTCGGAGGCACAGTCACTGTATTGAAAAGGTATCTGGGAAATTCTTTCTGAAGGGCAAGGTAATAAACCAGACCAAGTAGAATTGATTGAACAAAAAGATTCTCATAAATGATAAGTTTGTACAGAACACAAAACAAGATCATGCCCCTTTAAGAGCAAGTGGCTTTCTTCTGTCACAATGCCAAACGTAAAGCAGTACTTCAGTCAAGCTCACAGCAACACTATCCATTGTCCACCTCTGATCTTGTCTCTGGATTTCCTTTCTGTCCTTCCTTCCATTCAGGTTTGTCCTTTTCTAGCATACTTGGGAATTAACTTTGTCCCCACAGTTGGGCCAGTCCATAAACCTGCATGTTCCTGCACTGGGGGTAGGCAACGTGGACCTTCTGTGACATTTCTATGCCCTACACTAAGTATAACGCATGACTTAAGTGGTGATGGAATGTCCAAGCCAGCATTATGGTGACTATGAACTGATCCCTCCATTTATTTGGCTCTCTGCGTTTATGAACTTGAAGGAAAAGATGAGACCATCTCAGGGTACTGAGAAGAAGAGTTCAATTGAAGGATTAGGCTGGGAGTCCACTTTGCTTTGTGGAGTTAACACAAAGCATCTCATGACCCATAAGTTTCTGAAGCTCCATTCTAGTAGGGAGGAGAGAGAGCAAGACATTATATCCCAGCCTTAGCTTCCAAAATACACACATTGACATGTCCAAGAGCTAGTCGCTTTTGAGTAGAAACAGAAAGATCTGCTGCAGTGAAAAGAGGTTTATCTCTTGAATTAACTGAGAGGAAAGCCTGCCATCCGCAGTACGTGCCATTGTAACTGATATTAATTAGTTTGGAAATAGAAATATTACAACAAGCAGAGGTATACAACATATGATTTAAAAACACACACCACATTGGAGTTATTTACCCTTAAACTGCAACCAACCAGTAGTAATAAAAATAAAACAGAGCTCCTCACATGTCGTCCAGTTACAAGTGCACAGTATGAGAATAATTACTGTGCACTATGTGAAATTTGATGCTTCCTTCTTTAATTGTATTACTAAAGATACTTCTTATTTGTGACTATTAACTAGAAACAGGCAAATTGGTACATGGAAAAAGCCTTAGGAGATAACCTCCACCTGTAATCTTTTCTCATTTCTAGAACAAAACTGAAGTTTTATCAAGGTTCCTGAACATTCAGATTTTGTAAGTTGTTTTCACATTTGGTTTCCAGCCAGGACCAGAAATATCCTGTAAAGGGCATTTTTGTGATTTCTCTAGCTAGGGGTAGACATGTCAGAAATCTCTTGAGGAAGCCTGGTCTTCCAACTTTTTAGCCCAGCTTAGTGGATCATCGGGTTCAAATAACACCACAATGAGATATGCCTGAAATAGGCATGAAAACTTAAGCAATGCTTACGCAAACCTACATACTGGACCTTCTGGGATTCACCATCAGAGCTTTAGTATGAATGTTCAAAGGGACATTTTCAAACTGTTCAGGCCCAAATGTAATTTACTTTAACACTACTATGATGTTGGGGAACAACCTCCAGTTTCTAATTATTTTTCAAACCTTACTATACACATATTACATAAGTGTTATACTATCCGGAAGGAAAATAAATGACTTTCTATCTTCTATATGAATATTAAAATAATGGAGAATAAAAATCATGCAAAAAACTGCAGATGGGACAATGAGGTATTTTGTTTTTGCAAAACCTGGCTACTCCAGTCTTAAAAATCAAGAAAAGCAGCAGCACTTTGGATCTAAGACCATTTTACCTAATTCATTAATAAACAGTAATGTCACTCTCCAGTTAAAACTGAAAGCACAATACCAATGGGCTATCTTGTGTCATCCAATCTTCAGTGGAATTTCCCTATTGATTTGGAAAAGGAGTTTTGTTAAATACTCATGGCACAATATGGCTTAAGTGTCCATTTAAGCAGTCTCTGAATATAAACAGTAACTAAATACAGTCTCCTACAACAAACCTCAACACTGTTATTGAGAGAAAGATATTGCAAAGAGGGGGGTCCATAGTCATCGTAACATCTACTAAAAAGCAGTTTCACAGCTGCAGGTGAGCCAGTGATGATCCCCTGCTTCTACAGGTCTAATGTTTGGTGCTGTTGGCATCGTTCCTGATAACTGCTGCTGTTGTGGCAAGACAACAGCAGGGACAGCAAGAGGGTCTCTAAAAAGCTAGGGCCCTGTACATTGATGATCAAAGCCATACATTCGTCCCATCAAAGAACCAGGCTATTGAGATGTCATAAACTTGTGCTGCTCAGAAAGAGGGTAGCTGTGTCTTGGGATATCTAGGATTTCTTCATCCCAGCCTCTGTCATTACCCAGGTGCAGTGTGTTGCTGTAATTAAGCCAGGAAGTGATGAATATGTGGATTACATGTCTTCATTCAACAGGAGGAACACAATTTACTGGCCAATCAAAAAAGTATAAAACAAAACAAAACAAAAATCCTACCATATTCCTGGCTACTCTGTTATATAAGCCTCCAAGAGCAGAAGAGAATTTAGAAGACTCAAAAACCATGGAGCACCATGAAAAAAGGAGGCCATCCATCTTCAATCAATCTTGGACAGCTTTTCAAAATATGTTCCTCTTCTAATCGGCAAACCCTCAGTCTTACGAGGGTTTCACTTAGAGATTGTCTTGTTCCTGCTAGTCTAAACTTTTTCTTTTACTTTTAAAGTTTGCAACCTGTTTTCTTGTAGAGATGCTTTCAAGGTGTAACCAGGCACTAGGCTACTCATTGTGATTATTAGGAAAAAATATGCTACTCAGTCACCAGGCCTGCACTATCATGTATAAATTTATAATGGTCAAGACATAAAGCCTTACTGTGTTTAAATTTCAGTCATTATTAAAATGATCCATAACTGAATTGCAGCATTATTTTAGCCAGACTTGCAAATAGTTTTCATAGGTAACATTATCTCAGGCATCCCCGGATTGGGAATGTTAGCTTTGCCTACCCAGTTGCAGAGCTTCCACTGATCTGAATAATAATTACCTGAGGTGACCTGTGCCATGTGATTGTAACATTTTACAATCCTGATCCTTGTCATGCAACTGTGTTCAGGAAATAAAGACCAGTATCTTATCAGCACTCCTATGTGTTGATTTATTATACCCTGGATTAACTGGGTAGTTCAAAAGGTTAAAAGGGACCTCCAACAGTGATTCTTGGTGAAGCCATGGCTGTTTTTCTTCCTCTCTTGGGGCTTTGTACATGTTCCCCTCCTTGAGTGCCTTTCTGGGGTAATTAGATAGACTAAGTGACATCTTTGGTGGAGGAAGAGGGGGGATGCGGATGTGGGACAGGGAGCTGTTGCTACAAAAGTCATTCTGGTTATGATGGAAATGTTTTGGCATAGAGGCATGACCTAAAAGTGATCAGACTCTGGTTAAGTATCATCTCTTCTGGAAGTCTTCTCCCTTGACCAAGAATGCCTTACATCTCCAGCTCTCTCATGTTTCAGCCTAGATTTTGTGAACTGCTGACATTCACTGCCAAGTGTTCTGGCTTGGTCTCACAATGAATTAGAAGATGTTGGAAATCAGTGAAAGGGCCATTGCCATTTCTCCAACAGCATGCAGAGCTGCTGCAGGTTCATAAGAATTTAAGGCCAGAAGTGACCATTAAGAACATCTAGTCTCTATGTCACAGGCCCTTAAATTTCACTAGTTACCCTGTACTGAGCCCAGTAACTTGTGTTTGGTTAAAGCATAACTTGTGGTTGGGCTAAAGCATATCTAAGCATGTAGCTTTAGGATTGATCAAAGACTGATTCCTCTCAGCTACTAGGTCACATTGGGATGGTACTGGAGACAGAAGACATCTTGGAACACTGGACAGTAAGGCAGCAGCTCTGGGAAGCAGAGAAAGCTCCTAGGACTTGTCCTGAGGGAGGAAAAGTGTGAAAAGCTCTTTGTTCACTTCAGACACAGGCAAACTTCTGGTTTGAAGAGAGAGTTGGAGGGTTCATGGATCCAGCCTTGGGAAGGAAAGGCCTCATACAGGCCTATGATATGATATGATAGGAATATGATACCAGAGAGAATGGACTCAGGGCAAACTGTGTGAAAAGAGAGGGCTCTGACGAACCCAGGAAATGGCCAGAGGTAGCTAAGGGGGTGGGGTGGGGTCAGTAGGGCCAGAGAATGGAAGCAGACATGGGCTTACAGTGCAGCCTGTAGTTATCACTGTTAATTTTGCTATGCGCTAACAATGCAATCTATTGCTCTTTAGTGTAATCCCCTTACCTGCATTCCCTTTACATTGTGTCTGACCTCATCTCTGCCAGACTGTAAGTAACGCTCCTTGTTTGTTTTGTGACCCCTGCAGAGAGTGTCCTTCCTGAATGAAGCCAGTGAGTGTTAGGTGTCTACATGGCTGTCACAGCTGGAGCACCTATAGCACTTGCTTCCAGAGTTTGTGGTAAGGTTGTGACTAGAGCGACTCAGGACATTTAGTCACAGCTGAAACATTTTATGGAGATGTATGTTTTGACAAAGTTTTCATGAGGAAGTTGGGAGGGAGGGAGGGAGCGAGCAAAAGTGTGAGCTCATGCTCTATAGCCTAGTGCAGTGTTTCCCAAACTTGGGACACCGCTTGTGTAGGGAAAGCCCCTGGCGGGTGGGGCCGGTTTGTTTACCTGCTGCATCCGCAGGTCTGGCCGATCGTGGCTCCCACTGGCTGCGGTTCGCTGCTCCAGGCCAATGGAAGCTGCTGGAAGCGGCAGCCAGTACGTCCCTCAGCCCGTGCCACTTCCAGCAGCTCCCATTGGCTGGAGCAGCGAACCGCGACCAGTGGGACCTGTGATCAACCGGATCTGCAGATGCAGCAGGTAAACAAACTGGCCCGGCCCGCCAGGGGCTTTCCCTACACAAGCGGTGTCCCAAGTTTGGGAAACACTGGCCTAGTGGTTAGGGTAGTGGTCTAAAATAGGGGAAATCCACATTCTAATCCCCATACTGCCTCATTCAGAATGGCTTGGGATGAAAATCTGTGCTCTGAATGTGAAAGGAATATAAATTCCAAAGCCTCAAATGTTTCTGTGATGTGGAATTGTCACCCTCTGCTCAGCTAAAGTCATGGCTACTGGCTCTAACCAATTTCTGAACACCACTGCTTGCTCAGGCCTATCAAGGGAAGGATGAGATCATTTATTGAAGTTAATTGAGGTAGAATCCTTTAGCTGGTCTGGAAGGGAAAATGAAGAACAGTATTTTTCTTTTTACACCTGTGACTGAAGACACTTTTGAGAGGCAACATGGTCTAGTGGATAGGGCACTGGACTAGGCCTCAGGAGACCTGGGTACTGAGCTTGCCACTGGCCAGCTGTGTGATCATAGGCATGTTGATTCATCTCTCTGTCCCTCTGTTTCCCCACACAACCTTTGTCTTATCTATTAGTTTGTAAGCCCTTCAAGGCAGAGACCACCTCTTACCATGGGTTTGTATAGTGCCATGCTTAATGGGGCCCCAATCTCTGTTGGAGCCTCTTCATGATACTGTGACACAAACAATAGCAACAACTTTACACTCTACTTATCTTCTATAAATTTGAGAGGTCAAATTTTAAAATATCAGCAAATCAATGTTACGCTCCTCAAAGGCCGATCAACCACTGTGATTTGTTCAAGAGAGTTTTCCAAAGCTTCTGAAATGGGAATAGAAATTAAAGAAGCTGAAGTGGTGGTGCTGAGAGGGGATGCAGTGCACTAGTCCCTTTAATTGTTCATTATAGAAAGTGAATTATGAAGCAAATTATTTTAGGCAGGTTTTAACCTTGCAGTCCTCAAAACAATGCAGCAGTATTAGTGTGTGCACTTTATTGCTGCCTTACTGAAACACACACCATACATAGATCTATGGATTACAAATGTCAAAATAGTGAATAAAGCCTGCTGAAACTTGCAACACAATATTTTAAAAGTAAGATTGTTTTACCATGTGACTTTGCTTCGATGTCTAAATAGAACTATACTGAATGCTGCATGTGCTATTTACATGCTTCCAGAAAAAGAACAGCTAACTTTTTCATGGCAAAGACTAAGAAGGCTGTGGTTATTTTGTTTCATTGGGTTTGAAAAGCAAAAATAAAAGGCATTAATGAAAAACACATGGCAGTGAAATCCCCTGCTTCATCACATTTGTTTTTACAGCAGTTTGTTCCCAGTCCAAATAATCGGCTTTTTGGTTTGAACCACAGTAGTTTCCTAACCCATTTATGAGTTGTATCACTCCAGAGGCTTATAGCAGAAACTATGATGGTTGAAATGTGCAATAGGAAGACTACTTAATTGTGGCTCCCTAAAAATAGTCATGTTATTTCTGGCACAGCAAACAAAATAGAGGTATGCATTTCACCAAGTCCTGTGTGTCTGCAGAATGATAAAAGGAGCTAGACTCTGCCAATAACAGCAGAAAGGAACAACAAATGAAACCCTCTAGAAATACCACAGAATATCATTTATATTGCAGGTATCATGGGGAATCCTGTTAATTCTGGCTACAGGCCTGGGTATAATATGGCAAATATACTGGTTTCATTGATAGATGATCTGTCCCTAACAATGGACAAAGGTAAAGTGCCCATGCTATTTTTTATATATCTGTTGGCAGCTTTGAAACCTTTGATCATGAGGGTTTTTTGACTATACTCGGACACCTAGCACAGTTGAGTTATACTTCGGTGATTCTAGTCCTTTGGGGACAGGATACTTATACACCTGAACCCACTGTATCACATTTTTTGTAATGGTTGCCCAAATCTGTTCAGGAAAAGCTCACTGATTTTTAAGTTGCTAGGATGTTGCAGACTAGGACCAAAGAACACTGGCAACGCTTATATGTGCAGAAGTCACTATGGTTACTGCCTGCACTCTCTATGCCTAGAATGAAATCCTTCATTTTCATAAGCATTAAAATTCAGCAAATGCACCAACAATATTGAAACAGAGAGAAACGTTCTTCATATGATGCAGATCTTTTAACTGTGTTGCTTTTATCATTTTAAAATATAGTTGTGTGTATGTATATAATTATTTTACATCTGTTTAAAGTGAAAAGACTTGCATTAGAAATCTTGCAGTATGAATACCCCATTAGATACAAGTTTCAGCACTCAAAGATGAACAGCTCCCAGTTGCTGAGAATATAAAATCTGCAACCCAGGAAATATTTCATGTGTAATGCCAAATAAATAGCACTAGTTGTGGATTTGGCATGCTGATTCAGAGTAAATGCTGATAATAATATAGGAATACTTTCAGTCTAAGGGTATGAGCCAAACACTGCCTGTGCTGTGGGAAAAGTTAGTCTTGGTTAGTTTCATTGTCTCTTGTAATGAAAAATGAATGTATAAATCTAGAATCAAAACTTTAAAACATTACTAGGACTACACATACATATTTGTTTTACTTTATTTTTGGTGTCAGAGTGAGTATTTTTTTAACCTTCTTATACGCCTTACTTCATTTGCTACCTATATAACATCCACTGGTGGGGTGTTTCACAAGATTTTGTTCTCACTTTATACTCCATAAAACCCCAGCAAATATGCAGTCTGATTAAGTTGTGTACACTATCTGAAACCTTCATGGCCACTAAAAATCTTTCCTTACTTTTTCTCTTCCACTAGCTTCTCCTCATTGCAGTTCCTCTCAGCATGTCAAATGACTTTGCTGACCATGATTACCTGTTACTCTGAAAACCGGACTAAAAAACAGTCACCACATGCTTACATCTAACTTGGTAACCTATGCCACCAAATCCTTATTACAGCAAATTCTCTCCAGTAAAGGAACAATGACCTCTTAACATTTTCTTTACCCTTTTCTAGTTTTATTTTCCCTTGAAAGGTAGTTCAAGGTCTTTGTACATTAATTTACACCACTGAATTGGAACTTCTTGGTTTCTGTGATACATGGAGCCTGCAGATGAGATGGCAATCTAGGAGTTTCTAACAAAAAGAATATCAAATCAAAGGTGAACAAATGGCTTTGCATTTTACAAAATACAATATTTTGCATAACTTTCCAAACTTAACATGAGGACATCTCATGTGTTCTTTCACAGAATCACTTAAGCAGATTCCATTAAATTGCCCTTTTCTCCTTCAGGCAGTAAAGCTAGAATGCACCAGTTGGGCATGAGACATACAAAAAGGTTCAATAACATATTAGTAGACAATTAAAAATTACTGTATTGAACTACATTTATAGATATTTAATTACTCTACCATCGCAATTAGCAGCTATTCTAACAGGGCTTTCACACAGCTTATATGTGCCCCCCTAGAAGGCAGCTCACATTTCCCTCCCAGATCCTCCCCTCCCCCATACACACACACACTGCATGCATTCTCCTTGTGGTTTTGCTCATCCCAAGCATTCAAGAATCATGATCCCCGCCCCCGCCACACACGCAAAATAAATAAATCATGAAAGTAGCTTAAAAATCACAAGAACTTTATAAAATAATAAATTTTGGGTTCTATTTGCCTTCTGGGGTACACTTGGATCATGATTCCAAGCTTTTCTCAACAACCGTGAAAGCTAGAAACTTACTTGTTTTTATTTAAGTAAAGCTAAAATTCTCATGTAATCACCTGAGTTCAGCATTTTGGGCACTCAGTATCACGAGAAATCATGAGTAGGAAACACTCTCCTTTTGATGCACAAAAAATATTAATGTTCATGGTAGTTGGGTAAATCAAGGGGGAATGTATTACCCAGAAGTTCAAAGTGGCTCAGCTATTAGTGAAGAATAGTTGAATGCATTGACTGTGTCTACAAGCTTCAAGGAAAAGCATACCACAATCTGTCTACCTGCTGCCTTTAATAAGGCTTGGCACCAGTCAGACAAACTATAGTACACCCTTGCTATAACACCCTTATAAAATTACAAATCTTCAGCTGTAAGGAACCTGGTCCCTGGATCCTAACTACAATACTGTAAAAAAAAAAAAAGGCTTATGCACATGCGTGCACAATTTTTCTCCAGTGTCATGCGTTCATGCTGTGCTTCTGAAATGGAAGTGTCACAAAAAATCGCATTGTGCCTCTGAAACAAAAGTGTCACAAAAGTATGAGCCAGTCTCCTGAAGTGAAAATCAATTTCTGTTGCAACAAAGCTAGAAATTATTGAGCATTTGAAAAAGGAGCAATGCAGGCAGATCTCCATTGTGAGTACGGGCTATCAAAAAGCACAATTGGAACATTAAAAAAAAAAATTCTCCAAGCATTTGTCCAGAAAGTCAACATTGACAAAAGGACTGTCACAAAAGAAATTAAGAGAATCTGATGATGCACTAGATGAAACAGTCTTGTTGTGGTTCCTGCAGTCCAGAAGCAATGGCAATCCTGTATCTGGACTGATCATTGGCAAAAAAGTAAACATCCAGGCAAAGCAAATTAATCCTGAAACAACATTCAAAGCATTTGATGGATGGCTGTGGCAATTTCAAAAAAAAGGTCTGGCATTTGTGAACTGAATATTGTTGGTGAGTCCTGTTCATGCAATGACAAGGCTACAGACAGCTTTCTCCCAAAACGAAAGCAACTTTTGTTAGAAGGAGGTTATACACTGGAGCAGACATACAATGCCAATGAAACAGGGTTGTTTTGGAAATGTGTGCCTGACAGAACTTTTTCCCAGAGGGCAGATACAGTGAAGAGATATAAAGTGCCGAAGGAAAGGCTGTTCTGTACATATGCAAGTGGAAGTCACAAAATTACCCCACTTTGCATTGGGGAGCCACAACAGCCATGATGCTTTCATCACGTTAATATGAAGTCACTTCCAGTCAGTTACAAGACCTCCAGAAAAGCCTGGATGATGGGGGGAAATTTTAATGTCTGTAGTGTTAAGAAACATCAACGACAAGTGCATCAAGATGGAACAGCCCAGTGACCCTTGGACAACCGCCCACACATCTCCCTGCAGCCCAGTTAGTGACATCTGATGGAAAAATTAAAGTTGTCTACTTATCTAAAAAGACAATGTAAAAAATCCAACTGATGGATGGTGGGATCATTGCAGCATTCAAGAAGCAGTACAGAAGAAGGCTACTGAGAGAAATCCTAGTCACAAGGAATACAGGCTATGTGACTTCTTTGACGTCCTTCACCCTGAAAGATACGATATATCTTGCAGCTGATGCGCAGTCCAGTATTCATTCAGGAAATGTCAAAAGCACCTTCCCTGCCAACTGTCAATCAAGATGCAGAAGTGCTGCAACTGGAAAACGACAGCAATGAGCAACTTCTGTCAGATGTCCAGACGCTTCATTTGCTGGATGGTGTAGAGGATCCTGAAACTGTAGTGAATGACTGGCTTCATGTGGATGATGAGTGTGCAGTGACCACCATTTTGACAGATGAAGCCATTGTTGACAAAGCATTGGGGAGGTTAGATGCCCAGGAAAATGAAATTGATGAGGCAGACAAACCAGCGCCCCCACTGCATCTGAGGCAGTAAAGGGGTTAGAGGCTGCTCTTGCATGGATGGAAACACAGGATTTCGAGGCAATAAAAATCCTGCAACTCCATCCAATGCTGATGTTGGCTCAGACAGCTTCCATGCAACCGGCACGGCAAAGCAAAATTGAAGATCTTTTTTAGAACTGAGACTGAAATCAACGTTTGGAATTTTTACTTTTTCAATTGAAAGAAAACTGAACATTTGTTGATGCACTTTTACATTTTTCATGTTTGACTGGTTTTGAATGTTCTCTTTCAATTTGGGATTTGTGGTTTTTTGTACTGTGTTCTTTAAAGAATTAATGCAGAATACTGGATGCATATCACAAATAGTTATTAATTATTATTATTATTAATTAATTAAGCTAACACCTTTATCCAAGATGACTTCATTAAGTTACTCCAGCAGTCTATTATTCATTTTGATTGTCCTTTCATTATAACGAACCCCTGGCTATAACGAACAAAAGGCTTGGATCCCAACAGGTTCATTATAGCAAGGGTGTACTGTAATTTTAAAAGCTACAACAAATACTTCTGAACAGCTCTCTTTTTTAGCATTTTTCAGCATATATGCATACGTGAAATGGGCCTGCCTTCTGATGAAGTACTATTAAATGCAATGATTATTGGGTCCAAAACAAATAGAATAGCAATTTAGTACCAATTCAGCAAAACTGTGTAATTGTGGGAGGGGATCATGCTAAATGGCTAATCTGTATTGGGAAAGTGCTGCTCAATGCATTTGTTTTGGTAGTTTTGCTGTCATTCTTCACCTCTTATTTGAACTCCTGACCTGTTCGCAGGGAGAAATGCCAAACAATAAAAGTGTGACTATTTTATGCAACGTATCTATTAGCTTTGTAATGCCATGTAATATGCAGCATGTGACAGGCTGGTTGGCATGTAAACATTCTCTTTGTTTAATTAACATGCATGCAACGTATCACAAAAATGCTGCAGCCCTATAGTTTTCATTTGAACCTAACATCTTGACAACAAACATGACTAGACAGAGGGTCTGGCTGAGATTTTACAACATGTGGCCCATGTGTGACTTTTAACATTTTGAAAACATGGTCTGGAATAATTGTGGAACATTATGGACTAGCTCCTGTGACAAATATGGATGTGCTTCAGATAATATCACTCCTAGTTAGGGATCGAATGGTCCCTTCTGGCCTTAATCTCTATGACTATGAATTATTATTTATGGAGCACTGTACATAACACCACAAATACATAGAAAGCATGGTCCCTCTGTAACATAAGGACCGTGCGGTCTAATACAGACTCACAAATATAGTACATGAGAAGGTAGTACAAAGGGAATATGGCCGTGGGAATGTCATCATCATGGAGAACCCCACTAACGGGTTAAGGAAAGAGGTGGGTTTTAAGGAAGAAAAACTGAAGATGGAGAGGAGATGCCACCGGGGGACAAGAAGGAAGAGCTTGTTTCAGTGCTGGGCATGAAGCCTGGAAGATGATGCTAAGCAAAGTGTGGGATAAAGAGATAAAGGAAGCTGCTAGGAGTGAGAACTAGGAGGAGCACAGAAAGCTTAAAGAACAGTATATGGGGGACGAAAGCAGAATTTAAAGGTCAAGCTGTAATTGGGGAGAAACCCAACCTACAGCTGGAACCACAATGTCCAAATCTGTATGGCAGACAGAGGAAAATTTGTAATCATATCCACTGACATGCTCATGTATGGTAATTAAAAGGCAAAAGCAAGTTCTGCCGACAGATCTCCAGAAAGATTTCACCCTTAGTAATTATATATTTGTAGTCAACTTTGTTGTAACACAAGTGGACAGCTCCATCTACAGGGCAAACAATCCTTCAGCTGTTCAAATTTCAAAACCATAGCTCTAAAGCCTTTTATTTATTTTTATGTCAGCACATAATCACAAAAAATACCCATTCCAGACACCCTTGACAGATATTTTAAACACTCAGTCCAACTAACACCATAGTAGCCAACCAAAACCACCTCTCCATAAAGAGAAGCCAGTTCATAGACTCAAATCTCACCTAACGTACTTTCTGTAAAACTTTAATCCCTGGGAAAAAAAAAAAAAACTCCTCACCTCCACCAATCCTACTCCCAACCTCCACCCTCCTCAGTGGCTGCCCATTAGACTGACTTTGCTGAATCCCTAAAAGTCAACAGAACCTGGGCTATTACAAACCTAGTGGAGCAGAGGAAATGAATTCCAAAGTCAAAGGGCATTTGAATGCTTTCCAGTAGTTCCTTCTTTTATATACTAAGAGTTGCAGCTCAGGTGTTTCACACTGATCTGTCAACAAATAGAGAGGTTTACATTTTTATTACATAGCAAACTGAAGTCAATCGTTTGAAGTGATAGCTTAAAATTGTTCTCATGGACTACTGAGAAGGATGTTTACAGCCCTTTCTGTGACAAAGAGCATCCTTATTGCACTTAGAGAAAGTCAATTTACTATTAATTAATAAATATCTCTAGCCAAACACCAGCAGCATTAAGGAGCAAAGCAATCTCGAAAACAAACACTAAATCACACATCTTAAAAAACTTCATTACATTAAAATCTCACCCCACCTCCTCCATTGTTCTGGTTTCAACTCTCTGCCAACCATTTGTTACAGCAGAACTTTCCTGCTGCACTAAACAGGCTAAAAAAAGTTGCTTTGAATGGTTGTTTCTGTATGTTTCATTTGGCCCTACAGTTACACAGTAAATTAGAACTCAAAAGATGTGTCACAGTTTAATTAACACAATTAATTCCACTATAGGTCAAGTACTGCTACCATGACTTATATAAACAGGGAAAATTCTATACAGATGTCATCCGATTTCCTCAGAATTGTTTAGGCTCCCTAGAAATACATTGCCAGATCTACAGCTGGTATAAATCTGTATTGCTCCACTGAAGCTACTCAGATTTAAACCAGCTGAGGATCTGGGCCACAGCACAGCAAGTAGAGACTCTGACTGTCATTGCATTAAATTAACTCAGATTACCCATTTATGCCTGTTTAAAAAATGTCATAGTCTATTACGTTCTGCCCATGACTAGCAGATGCATTAGTTTACTGTATTCATTAGTGAGGAAAGGTGGAAATCAGAGAGTGAGTGAACTCATATTAGCACATTATGAAAGTTACGCACGTGTAATTAATTTTTACCAGTTCAATATGCATAATTTATAGAAAATTGTAGTATGTACATGAACTGGGTACCACAAGCAAGATACTTGGGGGGGGGGGGAGAGGAAGAACTCACTGTATGGTTTATTTGCATGACTGGCTGTCCAATTATTATCTTATATTGCAAATACAATAACTCCTCACTTAACGCCATCCCGGTTAATGTTGTTTCATTGTTACCTCGCTGATCAATTAGGGAACATGCTCATTTAAAGTTGCGCAATGCTCCCTTAAAATGTTGTTTGGCAGCCACCTACTTTGTTCACTGCTTGCAGGAAGAGCCTCGTTGGAACTAGCTGGTGGGGGCTTGGAACCAGAGTGGACTGGCAGGCCCCTATCAGCTCCCCTAAGTTCCCTGTGTGGCAGCTACCCAGCAGGCTATTAAGTGTTGGGCAGTTCAGGTATCCCCACACACACACTGCCGTGTGCTGCTCCTGCCCTCTGCCTTGGAGCTGCTCCCGGGAGCCTCCCGCTTGCTGTGCAGTGGGTGAGGGGAAGACGGGTGCTGATGTCGGGGTATCCCCCTCCTCCCTCTCCTGTACCCCATCTCCACGGAGCTGGGGAGGGACAGGACAGGACTCAGGCTGGAGGGAGCTTGCTAGCAGCAGCTGCTGTCTCAACTTGCTGATCTACTTAAAAAGGCAGTGTACTTAGAGTGGGGTCAGTGTACTTTAAGGGGCAATACGCATCTCTCTCACACACACACAGTGTGTCTCTCTGTCTCTCCCTCTCTTACACACACACACACACACACACACACACACACACATGCACCCTTCCCCGGCACTTTGGAAAGTGGAGGGAGTGGTGCGCTCTAGTGGGATAGTGTGGGTTCATCATCACATTCAGTTTCTTCCACAGGGAATGTTTGCAGCCACTGCCATGCTGTGTCTCCTCCCTCTATTCCTGCTGTCTTGTAGAGTGTGAGGCTACATTAACAACAGCGTGTTACCCTTGAGGGTTCAGCCAAGTGCTAGTTCATCATTTAGCAGTAAGGCATTCCCTGTGAAATATCCCACGCTCTGACTTCATCACCTCAACCAAACTTCACAAACATCATTGCTGTGTACAGTATTAAATTGTTTGTTTAAAACATATACTGTTGAAAAAAATTCCCTGGAACCTAACGTCCCCTATTTACATTAATTCTTAGATTAGATTCGCTTAACATCATTTTGCTTAAATTAGCATTTTTCAGGAACATAACTACAAGCAAGGAGTTACTGTACCACCCTGTTCCTGGTTTTTCTTATTTCCCCTTCCTTTTTTGTGTTCTTTTTACAGTCGGCAAATAAAGCTAAACAAGCTAAACCACCTTTTTTTTTTTACAATTCTACTGACATTTTTCTTTAAAAAAATCAGGCACTTCCCCCCTAAAGTAATGTGTATTCTTTAAATGGCAGCATCACTACATTTTTGTAAACCATTACTTCTAACAACTTCTTCATTCTTTCAAGATTATAATTAGACTAAGAATTCCAAAACATTTTAGCATCCTAATGTTATCCAACACAGAATTCTAAAAGTTAATGTACTTTTATATTTAGGATAAAAATATAGGGGCAGGTTACAGGATCCAGATATAAACCAGTGACTAGAAAGTGGATAAAGCAAAGAGCTAGGAATCAGGTGAGGACTCTATTCCTGGATTTACCAGAAACTTGCTTTGTAACTTTAAGAAAATTTTAACCTTTCTGTGGCTCATTTTTCCCCATTTGTAAATTGGGGAATGACACAGTGACATGGGCCTTCTGTGATAGTGGAGACTATTAAGAAATGAGTGGATGTCTGACTACAAAATTTGTGATAGTTTGCTTGAAATGTTGTGACTTCTCTTTTGACAGAATTTTGAAGTCATTCATGCTGGGCAAGCTTAACTGCTTTAGACACAATTGCTATGTATGGTCTCAGATGTTTTATACATACAAAGTTGCAAAACTGTATGTTACTCAGTGGGGTTGAACATCTATAAACACACATGTGAAGGAATGTCTATAGGCCAAACAGACATTGACTTTAAATGATACCGACTAGTTCTCCTTTTTGTTTTTGCTCAAGTAGTTTCTCAGGCTGTGAACTCAGTATGATGCCATGAATTCTACTTGGAATTCACAGGTCCTGCAGGCATAAACTGCCTTTTTGCTCAAATTGCTTGC
Source organism: Trachemys scripta elegans (assembly GCF_013100865.1). Taxonomy (NCBI): domain Eukaryota; kingdom Metazoa; phylum Chordata; order Testudines; family Emydidae; genus Trachemys; species Trachemys scripta. Next base: position 165,153,925 of record NC_048300.1, read on the forward strand.
ATTGTACTTCTCTGGCCATGCTGTACAGAATTTTGAATGGTTTTAACAGGGCTTAGCCATGGCTTGGGCTCCTGGGTAAGGGAGGCTAAATGGCTGCAGAGGTAGAGGCACCAGTGCACCTTATAGCTACCTATTCTCACCCTGTCTGAAACAGGTCCTTGCATAACTGAAACGAGTTAGTGCTCAGCAAGCTACGGTGTGTATCTACAGTGCACCAGCTAGCCATACACCAACTTGTGTGGATTATACTACAGTGGAGTAAGTCCTGGAGCATCGCTTAGAATCATAGAATCATAGAATATCAGGGTTGGAAGGGACCTCAGGAGGTCATCTAGTCCGACCCCCTGCTCAAAGCAGGACCAATCCCCAACTAAATCATCCCAGCCAGGGCTTTGTCAAGCCTGACCTTAAAACTCTCTAAGGAAGGAGAGTCCACCACCTCCCTAGGTAACCCATTCCAGTGCTTCACCACCCTTCTAGTGAAAAAGTTTTTCCTAATATCCAACCTAAACCTCCCCAACTGCAACTTGAGACCATTACTCCTTGTTCTGTCATCTGTACCACTGAGAACAGTCTAGATCCATCCTCTTCGGAATCCCCTTTCAGGTAGTTGAAAGCAGCTATCAAATCCCCCCTCATTCTTCTCTTCTGCAGACTAAACAATCCCAGTTCCTTCAGCCTCTCCTCATAAGTTATGTGCTCCAGCCCCCTAATCATTTTTGTTGCCCTCCACTGGACTCTTCCCAATTTTTCCACATCCTTCCTGTAGTGTGGGGCCCAAAATTGGACACAGTACTCCAGATGAGGCCTCACCAATGTCGAATACAGGGGAATGATCATGTCCCTTGATCTGCTGGCAATGCCCCTACTTATACAGCCCAAAATGCCATTAGCCTTCTTGGCAACAAGGGCACACTGTTGACTCATATCCAGCTTCTCGTCCACTGTAACCCCTAGGTCCTTTTCTACAGAACTGCTGCCTAGCCATTCGGTCCCTAGTCTGTAGCAGTGCATGGGATTCTTCCGTCCTAAATGCAGGACTCTGCACTTATCCTTGTTGAATCTCATCCAGTTTCTTTTGGCTCAATCCTCTAATTTGTCTAGGTCAATCTGTGTCCTATTCCTACCCTCCAGCCTATCTACCACTCCTCCCAGTTTAGTGTCATCTGAAAACTTGCTGAGGGTGCAGTCCACACCATCCTCTAGATCATTAATGAAGATATTGAACAAAACCGGCCCCAGGACCTTGTGGCACTCCGCTTGATACCAGCTGCCAACTAGACATGGAGCCATTGATCACTACCCGTTGAGCCCGACAATCTAGCTAGCTTTCTATCCACCTTATAGTCCATTTATCCAGCCCATACTTCTTTAACTTGCTTAGCATACTGCTGTTATGCTGCAACATGGACCACATGGTGAGTTAGGGCATGTCAAGTTGCTGCACTTAGATTCACACTGTGGCTTGCTGCATACTAACTCTCTTAGTTTTTTTGCATGACATTGAGAGTGAGACAGCTGCAATGCACCTTTATAGACACAGAGGTCAGTTGATTTGATTCATACCGAGAAAGAACGATGAGGTCACAGTGCCCCCGCTGAATGGCATCCTACTTTTGCAAATGAATGTATTAAGCAGAAGGCCTATTGTAATATTAGCGACTGGTAATCACTCTTCTGGTCGCTATTGTGTTCTGCTTCAATAAGATGCATACCCATCCAATGAAAGAAACATTACTTAGTGTAACTGTGGTTCTTCAAGATGTGATGCAGACGTGTATTCCACTGAGGTGTGTGTGCACTCTGCGTACTGGAGCAGGAGATTATGCCTAGCAGAACCTGTAGAGGGGCAGTGCTCACACCTTGTGTCTGTAGTCCCTTCCCCCTCAGTTCCTTTGCACTGAAATTCCAGAGGAAGACTCTGATGCAGAAGGAACAGCGGGTGGGTCGGGGAATACTCATCTGCATCATATCTCGAAGAACCACATTTACAGTAAGTGTTTCTTCTTCTTTGAGTAGATGGAGATGTGTATTCCACTTAGGTGACCCACAAGCAGTACACCTTGTAGAAGGTGGGACTCAGAGTAGAGATTGCAGGACCTACCTTCTGACATTAGCGTTCACTCTGGAATATGCAGTGATAGCATAATGATTGGTAAATGTATGTCTGGATGACCATGTGGCCACCTTACAAATGTCTAATATGGAAATGTCATTGAGGAATTCTACCAATATTGCCTTTGCTCTCATCAAATGAGCCTGTATCTGCTGAGGAGGCGTAGCTGATGCTATTTCATATGCAGTCCTGATACAATATATTATCCATCTAGAGATGGTCGGGCCAGAGACTGCTTGTCCCTTCATGTGATCCACATTTGACATAAACAGGTGAGGTGAAGCATAAAATGGTTCAAACCTGTTCAGATAAAGGCTAGACACTAACATCTAACATATAGAGGTGCTGCTCCTCCAGTGAGGAATGCAGCTTAGGGAAGAATGCAGGCAAGTACACCATTTGGTTCAAATGAAACTGAGAGACCATTTTGGATAGGAACTTTGGGTGTGTCCGAAGCGTTACCTTGTCCTTGAAGAACTCTATGTAAGGAGGCCACACTGTCGGTGCAACTCTATGTAAGGGGGATTGATCCAGATGCAAACAGCCGTGCCGGAGCACCGTAATGCCTTGACAACAAGGATGGGGACAGCCACCACAGAAGCATCTGTAGTGTCAATGAATCGGTACTGAAAAGATCCTGGTACCTTGTATTAATTCTGGTGCCATGTCCATCCCAACCACTGGGAGGGGTGTATCTGAGTGCAGTGATGAAAGTCCTGATGATTTGGTGGTACGCTCCATCTCGGGGGGCCACTGAAGGCACCAGTCTTGGAAAGTCTTGGACCAATGGTGAGAATGGGACCGAAAGGCATAGTAGGTCTGCCACAGCCTGGTATGCTGACGTCACAGACATAGTCAGTACTGGCATCACTCCCATTGGTACTGGACTCGTTACCAGTCCCCAGCCAGTCCATGCTCTTCTTAGGGAAGGCAGAAGAGTCTCCCGTGACCTGTTCTGCTCACAACTGGTCTTATGAGACCTCTTCTTTGGTGCTGACAATGGAGACTGACTCCTGTGCCTCTTCAGAGAGGCACCTACCCCGACAAGAGAGGGGGCAGCACTTTCCAAGTCCAAGGGTGCTCTGTGGCCCAAGGAGGGTCTCAGTACTGGGACTGGCCACGTGTTTGAGGCGAAGATGCTGTGCCACCTGAGTCCTCTTTTTGAATGATCTACAGATTGAACCTGCATTCTTTAAGGTGGGCTTCACCAAGGCAGAGCAAGCACCGCGTGTGTGGGTCACTGGTAAGAATTCCCACTCCACACGTACGGCAATGTTTGAACCAGTGAGCACTACCTCTAACACCATACTCTGTAACTTTTTTAAAAAAATGACACTAACTAAGTGCTGACACTAAACTAGGCTAAGAAAAGGATGAATGCAAGGTTGTGACACTACAACCACATAAACCTCCGACTCCAGCCAACAGGCGGTGAGAGGGAACTGAGGTGGGCCAGGCCACTGCCACCTCATGTAGCCAGGGGAGAGGCTACAGACATGAGCACTGCCCCTCTATGGGTACTGCTAGGCAAAACTCTCCAGCTCTGGCATGAGGGGCATACACACACCTAAGTGGAATACAGGTCTGTATCTACTTGAAGAACCATCAGCGGTGTAAAGGAAGAGACAGCCTTTCATCATTAAAAAGAGCTAAAAGCAAAACCTATAGCTTGTAACATGTTACTCTGCACCTTTCTTACTATCTTCTAACACACTTCTGTCATAACTATAAAGGGAAGGGTAATAGCTGTCCTGTGTACAGTACTATAAAACCCCTNCCTTCTTTTTAAGAACCTGATTGATTCTTCCTTGTTTTAAGATCTAAGGGGTTGGAACTAATTCACCAGGAGTTGGTGGGAGGAAGGAGGGAAATGGTTAATTTCCCCTTGTTTTAAGATCCAAGGGGTTTGGATCTGTTTTCACCAGGGATTTGGTGAAAGTTTGTCAAGGTTTCCCAGGAAGGGAATCCATTGAAATGGTGGCAGCCGAACCAGAGCTAAGCTGGTAGTTAAGCTTAGAAGTTTTCATGCAGGCCCCTACATTTGTACCCTAAAGTTCAAAGTGGGGATCCAGCCTTGACAACTTCTAATGTGAACAAGGTAATATAGTTTGCTATTTTGCTTGGAAAGATGGTTGGTCCGATGTATGTTTTCATCAAGGTGAAATAACTCTTCACTGTTTAAAATCAAGCTAAAAGTTCTCTTAATGATGGGGGAGGGAAACACAAGTAAAGTGAATGTAAAATGAGCAAGTTACATACTTCAGTCTGTTTGACTGCCCAGCATTCCAGCCCTTGTGTCATATGTCATCATTGCTATGCATGCAGATAGTTAACTCCATCAGTCTTATGTAACCCTTCTGCCCATCAGAGTTGGCAGCAACAAGTACCGGGTTCAGTATCTTGGGGTTCTGGTTTCAATAACACAATGCAAAACCGGCTCGAGCCCCCACCCAGTGCAGCCCCAGAGTGGTTCTTGATTCCAACAACCCAAAAGGCATCCCTCCCACAGTTTCTGTCCTTCATCAGTGCAGCCCCCAGAGTTCAGATGTTCATCTGCAGAGTTTGCCTCCCAGCCTGGGTGGAACTGAGGAGAAGTATGGGAGCATCTTACATGCTCCTCTGCTCGGGTTGATGGCCGATTGCCATGCCTCTCCGTGGGGTTCTGCTGCAGTCTTCACCACCAGCTGCACCGCTCTGCTATCCGTGCCTCTCCACTAGCTACCCTGCTAGCCCCCCACCACATAACACAGCTCTCAGTGATCTCAGCTCTTAGTACCTTCAGCTCTTTAGTGATTTCAGCTCTCAATGATTTCAGCTGTTAGTAGGAGGGGGAAAGCCTCAGCGCTGGCACACTCAGAACCACTAGCCCAAAGTAGATCTAATGCTTAGACCTAGGAATCAGTGATTTCAGCACTGCCTGCAACACCTAACAAGACTCCTAACTGAGTAAAAATTTGCTCTCTTTTTACACCGTGGAGACAGGAGGGGGTAAGGCAGTTTTGGGGCCCTCAGACAGCCTCCCCCACCAAGTACACATACCTGACCCCAGCCTCTCTCAATTCACTGGGCTTTGGAATCCCTGTCCCTTGCCTAGCGACTGCTACTTAATTGAGGGTGTGTCCCTCCGTCATAAAATGCCAAGTATAGTTCTACTGTCCTTGATTCACATAGCCAGGATTACAACACTTTATTACTCCTGCCCCAATAACAAAGAGACTGGGGATCCCATAGCAGCCAAAGTGACCATTTGGGCAAGCAGTCCATCATGCTAGGCAGGGTGGGTGTGCCCATGCAAACGAGATCAGCCCCTGAAGTCCTTTTCCACAGCTCACACCAGATGTCAGGGTAGAGCTCATTCTGACTCTGCTTACATCATATCACTACACTGATGAAGGGAAGGAGCTGCAAAAAGTGTAAGCAAGTATTATTCTGATTTGTCATTACTATTTTTATGTTAATTTGATAAGAAATATACCACAGGAGCCTAAACCAGTCAGCGTTTTTAATAAATGAAATTAATCAGTCTGATCCATACTGACTCAGTCTTGCTATTGTTCTCTTTACTTAGACAAAATGTCCATTGATTTCATTGAGTGACTAGGGATTGTTGCAGAGAGCCCACTTTAAATTGAAAAATAAAAATATTTTTCTAAAATGCTTTAACTAAAAATATTGGGGTTTCAGCACTGGGGGCCAAACTTCAAATGAACTGTTTGATGATTTGGCACAGCTTAAGCTACTCTTTAAGCTATTGTGAGCAGATCTGTACTTACATTCAGTTACAGTGAAATAGGATAGGATATAAACAGATCAAAATTAGGCACAGACTCTATGCAGAGAGACTGTCAACAGCGGGATCAGGACCTTGGTTGAGAAGAAATATCTAAGATATAAATGAAAGCTTTTTAGAAAAGGGTATTCTGCTCACTGAAAAAGGATTTTCCTAGTATAATCTATTTACAGGAAACACACTTGAAGAAAATTGAAGATATATACCTGAGTACTTCTTAGACACAGCTACCACATGTCTCTCCAGGGCAATCTAATAGAAGAGAGGCGGCAATGCTCTTTCATAAACACTTCCCTTTTATTGTCTCAACACAACTCATAAATACAGAGGGCAGATATTTTTCAACTAAGCGGTCCCTGAAACACCTTAGCCAATGTATACGCTCCCAATCAAGATCAAGCTTCTTTTTTTGATTAGTTTGTTAGGGATTTAGAAAATTTTAGATAAGAGGATATTATTCTAGGGGGAACTTTAACAAGGTGCTTAATTCCATTTTGGATAATGCAAATGTACACGGTGGGCATTTGAGAGGAACAAGTGCAAATGTGTTGCATCGCTAATTAACCTGGACATCAGGGACTATATTATTCTGCTACTCATAGATTTTATTCTAGGATTTATATGAATTTTGTTTCTAAGACCCCGGTTAATTAGAAATAAAAATGGTTATTTGGTTGATTAGGACAACAAACCTAATCTGGGAGTTATAAAGATTGGGACTCAGTGGAAAAACAAAGGGCCTGGCAGTTGCATGAAGCTTTATTGTATGGCTTCCTTAGAAGTCAAGAACTGGAAGAAAATTTTCAGAAATATATACAACAAAATGATAAGGAAGGGATCAATAAAAGTGTTCTCTCGGATGCTGCAAAGACAGTAATGAGGGGAACCCTTAATAAAGCATCATACCTCAAAAAGATGAGTAGTTAAATAACTTTATCTTTTGGAAGGTAAACATAAATCAACAGGATCTAAAAGAGTATATAAGAAAATAATTGAAATAAGAGGGAAGATTAACCTGTTGCCAATAGATAAGGCTGACCAAACAATTAGCTATATTAAACAAAAATAGTATGACAAAGGCAATCAAGGTGATTGGCTTTTAGCCAGACAATTCAAAAAGAAACAGGATAAATCAGCCATCCCTCTGATTAGAAATAAAAAGAGAGATTTAGTAATGGACAAACGTCTCTGAAACATTTGCTAACTTTTTACACACTTTCTGTGCTTCAGAACATCCAAATCCTGAATGTGTAGATATTTGAGATGTGTGAAACTACCTCAGCTCTCAGAGGATGATGTGGCACTCTTGATAGGCCAATTGCTTCAGAGGAAGTTGAAGATGTAATTAAGAAGTTACAATCCAATAAAGGTCCAGGTCCTGATGGGTTTTCTGGGGAGTATTTAAAGCTTTAAAGGAAGTAGTGGTCCCTATTTTAGCTGAATTGTTTAATGATATATTTCAGGGGAACAAGATTCCAGATTCATGGAAAGAGGCAAAAACTGGGGTCATTCCCAAAGAAGGAAAAGATCTTATTGTGAATCATAAATTTCTTTAATTAATATGGATACTAAAACGTATGCCAAGATGCTAGCAAACAGATTGAGTGTTATCTTGTCCAAATATGTTCACCCTGACCAATGTGGCTTAGTTGGTGGCAGGCATCTATCTCATAATACCAGAAGAACTCTGGATTTGATCTAAAATGCTAATTCTACAAATTTTTCCTGTGTGCTGCTTTCTTCGGATGCTGAAAAAAGCCTCCAACCAGCTGTAATGGGAATACCTTAGACAGATTTTGGTAATGTTTGGTTTGAAAATCACTTTATAGGGGAGTATTGGCTCTATATACTCATCTTCATGTGTCTGCTTTAGTTAGTGGTCATCAATCTCCTCCTTTTAATTTATCTAGGAGTACGAGACAGGGTTGCCCATTATCCCTCTCCCCTGTTGTTTGCTTTAGCGATGGAGTAGTCATTTGTAATAAATGTGAAAAACAGTCCCTTGGTAGAGGGTATCAAAACTTCTGGATTAAAACACAAAATAGCTTTGTAAGCTGGTGTCTTTTTATAATTGCAGGAGCCAGAAGCCTTGTTAAAAATTATAGAACAATTGACTTTGGAATTTGAACAGGTATCTGGCTTCAAAATACACCTGTGGTTTGCAGTGTCATTACAGCCATGTTGATCCCAGGATATTAGAGAGACAAGGTGAAAAAGAGCTCTGTGTAGCTCAAAAGCTTCTCTATTTCACCAAGAGAATTGGTCCAATAAAAGATATTACCTCACCCACTTTGTCTTGACAAAGAATCTGAAATTTGAGGTATTTATATTCCCCAAAGGCTCAGAACAAATAGTTTGCAGCAAAATAAATTTAAATGGATAAAGTAATCTTTAAAATATTTAGGAATAAATATTTTGGAGAAATATAAATATCTTTTTAAGGTAGATTACCCCCTATTGTGAAGTAAACTAATAAAAGATTTGGAGTAATGGAACAAATAAGAAATTTCTTCGTAGGCAGCGTAGCTGCAGTAAAGATAAATGTCTTCTCAAACTTGTTATTTTTGTTTCAGCATCCCTATTGATATCCCTGACATGACATTAAAAACATGGCAGGATGCACTATTAAAATTCATAAGGAAATGTAAAAGACAAAGGATGAGTTATAAAGTTCTGATTAAAGGCTACAAAGAGGGGTGGTTTAGCTTTCCCTAATTTTGCTTATTATTATGCATCACAAATCAAAGATGTGATCAACTGGGTTAGCAATAGACCATCCAAGCACTGGGGAAAATTCAAACAAGACTGGAACCCAAATATAGCTATTCATAGTAACTGTTGGGTTAAAAAGAAATTTAGGTAATCAAAAATAAAAAAAAAATCTTACCCATTTATCCCGCTAAGCAGCTTTGGACAAATTTTCTAAATTCCTGTCGCCTAGGTCCTCTCCCTTAGCTACTTTAATGAATAATCAGGAATTTATCCCTAGGAAATATCAAAGTGACTATTTGTTGTGGGTAGGAGCTGAGATTACTGTATTTAGACAGTTACTCCTTGGATATCATACCAATAGATATGTAGTAATGGAAATATCTAAAGAGCCTGTATTTTCAGTATTTACAACTCAAACATTTTATTGTGAAATCTGGACATGAGGCAGCTCTATCTAGACATTTAAACACAGTTAAGAAATTGACCCAGATGTAAGCTGGAACAAAAAGTTTAATTTCTAAGATATATATAATTTTGATTGAAAAGGAAGTGAATAATGAAAAGATGGGAGAGGGATTTGGACAAAGATATTTATCTGGATGAGATATATATATCTTCAATTTGTGTAGCTCTTCAAGAAAAAATGCATAAATTACTGTATAGATGGCATCTGACTCCAGTTAAGATCCATCATATTTTTGCTACTAGAAAGGGGTTGGACAGGTTGTGGAGAAAGGGGAACATACTGAAACATGTGGTGGTGGTGGTGGTATCTAGGAATTAGACCGTTTGTGAAAAAAATTATTTAAAAGATTAATCCTATGACAAAATGCTGGCTTTCTAGACCTGCTTATTTAATGCCCCACTAAAAGATCTACGTTTTAAACAGAATAACAAATTTGCAAGTCTTTGTACTGTGCATAACTGGAAAAATGTGACCCCCTCCTTCTATGCAATTGTGGTATAGTAAAATATGGATTGTCCTTGTAATGGAAAAGCTTTCACACCACAGATGTACACAAGAAAAATGCCAAAAAGAGGATAAAGAATGAGGAGTACTTGTGGCACCTTAGAGACACAAATTTAAGCTTTCGTGGACTAAAACCCACTTCATCCGATGCATGCAGTGGAAAATACAGTAGGAAGATATATATACACAGAGAACATGAAAAAACATGCACTGCCATACCAACTCTAACGAGACTAATCAATTAAGGTGGGCTATTACAGCAGGAGAAAAAAGACTTTTGTAGTGACAATCACGATGGCCCATTTCAACCAGTTGACAAGAAGGTGTGAGTAACAGTAGGGGAAAAATTAGCATGGGGAAATAGTTTTTACTTTGTGTAATGACCCATCCACTCCCAGTCTTTATTCAAGCCTAATTTAATGGTGTCCAGTTTGCAAATTAATTCCAATTCTCGTTGGAGTCTGTTTTTGAAGTTTTTTGTTGTTGGAGAATTGCGACTTTTACGTCTGTAATTGAGTGACCAGGGAGGTTGAAATGTTCTCTGACTGGTTTTTGAATGTTATAATTCTTGATGTCTGATTTGTGTCCAATTATTCTTTTGCATAGAGACTGTCCAGTTTGGCCACTCTAAAAAGAGGATAGGTATTTAGTAATTTGGTCAGTCTTTTTAGTGTAGCCAGAGAAGAGACCATCCCAGCCAGCAAGCTAGAATCTTTAGCCTGCTTCTATGAATATTAACCTGATCCTGAATAAGTAATGTATGATGTAGTATGCTAACTTCCTATTACAAATCTGCCTTAATAAAAGGGGATAATGACACTTTCCAAAAGACAGATTGCATTTCCTGGGTTCTTTATGTCACAGCTGATATTTCTAAGGAGCCTAAGGGTGGGGGGAGGGAGAATAAAGGGTTTAATATCCAAACCCCAACTGAATTTAGACCCCTAAATTCCATTGGCTTCTTTGAAAATTCCACCCTACCACTCTGTCCCTCTGCCTTGTGTTTGTTCCTTTCATAACAAAAAAACATATTAAAAACAATGAAATGATTCAGTGTCATTATAGGATCTGTTGTGCAGATAAAGCAATTCATTTTATATTAATAATATAGGCTGTATCATATTATATAAATAAAATCCATATAGTGTGATACAACCATCTGCTAGAAAAGTCACAAATTTGACTGTGACAGATGCTATGAAAAACCTACAAAAATACAGGAAGCAGACAACAGAGATCAGTGAGAAGAAAAAGACTTTTCTGGACAGTTTTGCATGAAAAACATTTCTATCTTCAAAAAGGAACAAAACTCCTTGCCATGATCTTGTTTGTCTGCAGCAGATGCTATAATTGTGAACCCTTCTCCTTTCCCATCACCTTCAGCCCCTTAAGAGGCCCAGAGCTGAAGATAGTGTCTTCATGAGGGATGGGATCTCTACCAGCATGTGCCATTTTCTGCTGCTCAGACAGTTCTTCAGAGATTTTTTTTCTTAATTGTGTAATTTTTCTGGAGATATAACTTGTCAGCTTTTATTAGCATTTTTGTTAGCACTGCAGCTACGTGCATACATTTAACTGCTAAGCAACAGAGTACGTCTGCATAGCACGTTCAATTACTGGCATTCCCTGTGCCATGCATTGGTACTAATGCACTTACATTAAAATATGTATTATTTGTTTGCAGTAGAAGCCACAATCAGGGATGAGGCCTAATTATGCTAGGCATTGTGCAGATGAGGGAGCAGGGGAGGAGGGGGAGAAGGAAGTCCCTACCCCAGAGAGCTCACAACCTAAGAGGAGAGAGAATAAACAGACCCCTACAGACATCAGGAGAGGACAACAGTTAACATTAAAACTGAGTTTAAGTATTTAAATAAATGAGTTGTCTAATGGTCACAGGTGACTGCCTGCCTAAACAATACTAGATGATTTACAGGCATTGTGAGAATACTCCCATTGATAAAGTTACTTACGTGCTTAAGCATTTGCTGCATTGAGGCTCAAAGACACAGTCCAATATTGTAGTGTTACAATAGCTTTTCAATTTGGGAAAAGAGATATGTCTACAGCACAGCAGGAAACAATCTTTGTTCCCCTTGTCTCCATTTAGGGCCCAGGCAAACTGAGGTGATAAGGGTTTGCTTGCTGAAAGTAACTTGAGTTTCATCATTGCCCAGGGTTTGCATTTAACTGCATTTTTGGTTGCTATCATTTAAGTACTGCATGCACAATGATGGGTTATTTGGAGGAGAGTTAGAGTTGATATTCCTGAGTTATATGCATTTCATCATGAGAGAGGCTGTGAATCTCCTTTTGTTTGGATGAAAGATCACTTGGTAAAGAGGTTCAGCATTTGTAGTCCTGAAATATGAACAGATTCTCTTTCATGTCCAGTTTTGTTATTAATGTTCCATTAGCATTAGTTATTATGGCCAGCACTATCAAACTTGGATGCCTAAATAAAGGCAGATAATTTCAGGTATCAGTGGGTGTTGCAGGTCCTCAGCAGTTATGAAAAACAGGCCATTTTTATTAAGTGCCCAAATATGGATTAAAGTAACTTTCACAATGATATTTAACCATTTTGTAGCATGGATGGGAACACAGAGTGTCATTTTGGCTTGATTCTCCTTGAAACGGGGTGTCTGGCTCCTGTGATTAAAAATGGGTCCAGTGCCCCTGTGCCAGTGCAGGTGTTCCCAATTAAGCCAATAAAGGCGGTGGGGCTGCAGCTGGGCTATCAAGGGTGAGAGGGAGTTCAGGGAGGGCAGAGCTAGAAGTGGGGCTGCAGAGTGAAGCTGTAAGGAGACAGGATCTCCTGCAGTGGTGTTGGGGCTGGGAAAAAAGCCCAGCGGAGACTACCTCAGGGACGAGGGGCTGTGCCCAGCTTAAAGCTGGCTATAAGATGTGTTTGCTACTTTTTTGCTTTCTTTTCTGTACTTTGTAAGTACAGGGCAGTAACACAGGACTTGAGAGACATGGGTTCAAGTTTCTGATCTGCCACAGCGTCTCTGTAAGTCACTTAGTCTTGGGCAAGTCACTTAGTCTTTCTATGCCTCAGTTCCCCATCTGTAAAACAACAAACTCCCTACCTCACAGAGGTGTTGTGGGGATAGAGATTATGAGGGGTGCAACTACTAGGGTGATGCATACTATGCAATGGTATGTTATACTGTTCTATATGCAAATACCAAAATGTGCATAATTGCTATCAACATATTGCTGAATTTTTCTAATTACCTCCGCTTACTCATTATGCACCAGAAAATACACAATTTGGGATATATCTCCCCTGTATCAATAAGTTATATTTTCTAAAATACACACCTAAGATATTCAGTATATGTACCATGGATCTTACTCTTTAGCCATATTTATATACGTAAGGACAGCAGGATCACATCCCTCAATGTGTTTTGTCCTTAGCATGGGCTTGGTCCTGCAAACAGTTTGGGCCTAATGCTTACTGTCATTATTATTCCTATTGAAACCAATGGTTTCTAAACCCAAGCTCCAGTAGTAAATATTTACAGGATTAGGCCCTTAGTGACAAATTGAATGCACATATAGTCTCCCATTTTATTGTGTATGTTCTGAATTTATGTTTCAATATAAAAATGTACAGTGTAGCTCAGTTAAAGTTGCAGAAAAATAAAGAGGGATGACCAAGCCATCATACTCTCAAATGCAGGACACTGCTAAGGCACACAGCAACAGCTTTACTACTTCTATTTCTCCGCAGCTTTCTTTTTTCAGTTTTTCGGGATGTGAATTTTAGTGCCAGTCTATTTGACCTCCAAGATGGTGGGGTGATGGGATTGGGCCACAAATACACAGAGGTCAACTAAGGGCAGGGGACATATGAGAAGTATAGGGGGATGGGAGCAAAGGTCAAAGAGATAAACAAAGGAACTAGAAGTGGACATTAAACAGAGCACAAAAAGATGCCCGACTGTCATCCTTGGAGACCAAAGCCCTCCAACTATATATCAGATACATCTCATGCAGTAGCAGCAAATGCTTTCTCTTGCTCTCCCATAAGATAAGTACATAAGATCGGCCATACTGGTCAGACCAAAGGTCCACCTAGCCCAATATCCTGTCTTCTAACATCAAGTGTTGCCCATTCCCATTCCCAACTTCTGGCAAACAGACACTAGGGACACCATCCCTGACCATCTTGGCTAATAGCATGTGCTAACAGATGTATCTGTATACTAAACTGGAGGGACCACCTCTCAAGATGGAAAGGCATGCGAGTCAGCAAGCCTATTCATTCCTTCTTGTCTCTTCTGAGACTGGTAAAAATTGATATAATTTTTGCCCATTGTGATGATGATTTTCGTTATGTACCAGGAACTGGACTGAGACCAAACTTAATTCACACAGACCACTAATGAGACATAAGATAATTTTCTATCAGTATGTAAGCTGGAGAACTTAATTTCTAACTCTAATGTCCTTATACATTCATCACTGAAGATCAAGTCCCAGCCAAATATGAATTTTGGTTTTAAAATCAATTTTCAATTGATTTGAGTGTAAAAAAAAAATCTGAAACATTTCTGAACTGGTAAAAGATTTTTTTTCAACAGTTGGTTAATTCAAAAGAAGCCAAACAGGTAAAATATTTTAAAGTAGTCACTTTTAAATTGAGAACAACCATTTGGAAGCAACCAACTGTCCCACTGCCCAATGGTTGCCTGTCCAACATAGCTATTGCCAGGTAACTCTCCTAACATCCTTTACTCCCCACTACATTCTTCACCTCCTTCATTCTCACTTTTGTGTGATATATTTATTAGTTATTAGATTTGAATACATTTTATTATTGCTCTGTCTTTGTGATACAAGACAAGAAAAGGTCTTGTTCATTATTAGGTCTGAGCACTATCATGGTGCAAACAGCAATTCTCCAAGGATCTGAACATCAATCAACATGGTTTTTCTTGTTGGGATACTTCTAACTAGGGACCAAAGCCTTCCAGAAAAGGACTTATTAGATGTGGATTTGGTTGCAGGAGATACTGCAAGTTTTCATAATGTAGTGTCTCAGAGAAAAGGAGGGAAGTACAGTGAGACTTCAATAACTCAGTCCTGGAGTCTTTGTTCTGTACTTGTAATGTGAATGTGGGCAAAGCTTCACCCAGAGTGCTTCAGAGGGGATAAAAACACCACAAGGGATAACATTTTCAAAAGCACTGGATTGACCTGGAGCCTAACACACTTAGGATTCTAACACACATTGAAAACAAATGGGACTTAGGCACTTCTGCAAATAGGACCTGGGGCTCCTATATAGACAAGACTTGGCACCCTTAAATTAAAATTTTATCTTCCATCTTTGCTCTGATCATGATAGAGGGAAAATTCCATCCTGATCCTGAAGCTTGCAGTCAATCCAACCCAAAGCATGTGATCAAGATTCGCCACTTGTAGTTCAATACAAGTTCAAGCATGCAGAATTGCAAACTATGAGAAACGAGGGATAATTCAGGTCCAAGACCAATAACTCTCTGAACTACTATAATAAATTAGTATAATCTTATCTTCTTGTAGAGAGATCCTCAAGACATATTTCATCTAAAGAAGTCTAACTTCTGATTCCATGATCTTACATCAGCACATTTTAATATGACAAAGAAGAACACACACAAACTTTCAGTGGTCTATGAGACTTAAAATTCTGCATGCCCAGGCAAAAGTATTCAAATTTGCCTCATCTGCTATGAAATCCATGCTTCCTCTAACCTTTCTATGACAAGAGAGAAGCCAGACACAGCACTTTCATGGTTGTCTTGAATTTAGACCTCTTCAGGAGATTCAAAGAGTAGTCCACCGGCACTAAAATTATGATACTAATTTCTTTTTTGTTTCATTTGCCTTTGTCTGGATTTATTCCAAAATTAGGTCAGCTGCAGCTAGATCAGGAGACCTATAGAAAAAAAAATCAGAAACATTCTAACATTCAAGAAGATTAAATTTGCCTCAAAAAGAGTATTTAGTTGGTGGGAGGAAGCCTGCACTCAGTTTCTGATATAATCAAGATGTCGGATGGGATATGCTGTGGGATTTTGTTTGTATTACACAGACAAAACATTTATGGTAAAATAATGTTTGAATGTGAAGAGGGGGAAAAAAATCAACAAACCAACCAACCAACCAACCAAAACCTAATCTGAAATACCAATGGGATATACAGGCGGTAAAATGTAGTTAGTTGTACAATGGAATACTCTATTACACTAAATATGATTTTCTATGTAGTAGTACAGTGCAGTGGGTTGTGCCTTAGAAGCACTGATAAATACCAAATGCTTTCACAAATGGAACAGAATCTTTCATGATATTCACTTGGATATAAGTGTGCTTCATAACTTCTGCCACAATAGAAGGAAAATTACTGTAAAAGGAAAATACTTTGCAGATGTGTACATTAACATCCAAAACTACAAGTATCTGTCAACACATCCAGGATACTCTACAGCCATGATAAATCTGGCTTCAATTTGCAGACATCTCAAGTTCGCAAGCTCTCTCATGGATAAATAAGACAACTGTAAAATTCCCTCCAGACTCTTTCCAATTCCTCACTTGCTGTACACATTAAGAATGTAAGTGTCTGATCATGAGTATTGGTTTGTTCTAGAAAAGCAAATAAGCTTTATTAAATACTATTTCTGAATCAAATTTTATCAATAGATTTGGGTGCTATAAAACACTGTAAGCAAATACCATGCTATATAGTGATCTTATCTTATATTTCCATGTTTCAGACTGAATTTTTGATGAACATCTTTCCCAGTTGAGTCTGATATTCTGAGGCTGTCATGCTGAAACAACTGGACAAAGACCTGCTGGCTTCTAGCAACTTGTCCCCTTCAAACATGTCTTCAATGGTCTTATCAACCTCACTATTTGAGTGAAAAAAGATGTGCTACATAGTTATGTTAGCTGGTGCAGTACCATTCAATATGATGCTTAGAGACTACCACTCACAGGAGATTCCAAAAATGGCCAATATTTTACAATATCTTGTTCATTTTAGTGGTTACTGCTTTATTTCTCTATTTGGCAGAAATGTATCTTGAATTCAGAATTGGAATCTCGATGCCTGTCTTCTGTAGGCAAAATAGGAATTCAAAGCATTTTTTTTTCTTTTTAAAAAATTCTACTTAGCTGACTGTTGATCTTGGTCTCGTTTGAGTTCTGTTTGCTTGACATTTTCTCTGTCCAATGACTGCGAAAGGAAGTGTGTTAGATGCTACTATATTGCCAAATTCTCCCTTTGGATGTGTAGGCAGGGCTCCCCTTAAGATCACTAGATGATAAAATTCAGTCACTAACTTTTTGCATGCTGGCAGTTGCTCATTTCCTTATCTGATGTAGCACAAGAACCAGGGGAATGTTTATAATATTATCCCAAACCTCATGAAATAGTCATCCGCTTTATTTTTAACACTCGATTCATGCCTATGGATCAGCAAACTGAAGATATGCTATGACAAGAATTGCTTTTAAGATGACTGTCTTACTGCACACTGCAAGTTCCACATTCTTGACAATGATAACTGGCACAGACACCACACACTGCTCTGGTGAAATGAGAGATGTAGGATTGACCTACTCGAAGCAAACCTAAGGAGATGATATTTAAAGGGATTCAGAAGTCAAGATTCACCAGCTGGGATGTACGATCTCATTCTCTCCATCTTTAAAAAGCTGCATTCTGATACTAGATGCTGCTGTTTTACACAGCTCTTATTGTACCCAAGGGTGGTACAATCTTTTTCAGATCTGCAGACAGGAGTGATGTTTGAGAAATACACCAAGATATATTGGGCATACCAGGGCACAGTTCTGATTTAAATTAGAGTGTGTGTGTGTGTGTGTGTGTGTGTGTGTGTGTGTGTGTGTGTGTGTGTGTGTGGAATACTCTCCCAGGGTTCACCCACGAGCTACGCTCCACATACTTGAGCTGCTACTCACAGTAGACTGTACAGATGTTCAAGATAGGATCACACACATGCTGAATGTATTCATCAATGGGGTTCAAATGTACTTTTGGGCAAATCCAGATAAAGTACAAAATGGTAGGCCCTGGCCTTCCCACAGCCAGGCAGTGACATCAGAATCTAAAAATTGTATTTTAAAAAATATATAATGTTAGCTTCAAAGTTGTGAAGAAAACTTTGCAAATGTGATCTGGGTATAACCAGTGGAGTGATGTCCGCATAAGGACTTGTCTACCTTAAGAAAATTTGCAATGGTTTAATTGCATTAGTGTAGTTATACTGGTGCAAATCCCAAATGAACATGGGCTACACCAGCACAGAGTGGGATGCAGTTTACTTTAGTAAATTGCTGAGCTAAGCTATGTGGGTGTAAGTCCCTCTTCAATCCAGTGCAACTCATCTTATTTAGGGGGCTGCACCAGTCTAAGTGCAAATTTTCTTAGCATGCACAAGCCCTGAGTCTCCAGAGAGCTCCATCAGAGGGCAATGCAGCAGCTACTAGAGCCAAGGAGGAAGCCGTTTAGTCCCAAACCCACCCACCAGAGTAGACCAGGACCCTAAACTACACTGGGGAGAATTTTATAGCATTAACCCTAGAAAAACAGTCATGGAAGTAGAACAACTTTTCAAGTATGCCGACAGTACAGATTTCAAAGAAATCTCTGCAGGATACTCATCCATATACATATACATCTGACGCCCCTCTACAGAAAGATCAGTACAGCGGAAAGATTGCATGGAAACATGGCTAGTGCTACACACTTTGATGTCTTAGGCTGCTGCTAGATGGTAGTTCATGGGGGAGTCCTTAAAGGGAAAGAATCCAACAGTGCTCACTCCATTGTTGGACAAGAGCTGGTCTGGCTTGTTGGAACTGCTTCAGTGCAGCAGTCCCAGCAGTACAAGGGGATGTGCACCTGTAAAGGGGCAAAGTGCTCTCCCCTTCAATAGAGGTGATGATGCATGAACAAAAATAATCCATTGTGACAAAGTTCCTCCTCTATCCTGGTGGATCCTGCGCTTATTGGTGGACTTTCTTGCCTCAGAGATTCACCATGTGGGTTGGGGAACAGCCCAGAGACCTTCCCCTCTGGAAGAACCCACAGTCCAGGTCAATTGGGAGGTTTGGGGGGAACCCGGGCCCGCCCTCTACTCCGGGTTCCAGCCCAGGGCCCTGTGGACTGCAGCTGTCTATAGTGCCTCCTGTAACAGCTGCATGACAGCTACAACTCCCTGGGCTACTTCCCCATAGCCTCCTCCAAACACCTTCCTTATTCTCACCACAGGACCTTCCTCCTGGTGTCTGATAACACTAGTCTACAATTTTTGAGAAGTTGTCTGCTTCAGAGATAAAATGTGCTATTTATTATGTATTTTGATGTGCTGAATTCAAATATGACAATTAAAACAACTGATTGGCTACTGTTTCTAAGATATTTAAGTTTTTACATTTTATGTCTATGTATATTGTGTAGATAGTAGAGTTTTAATCATAAATTGTAAACCTAGGTCTTTTCATGTGTTTATGGTTGCTTTACATGATAATATTTCACCTGTCCTGTTTATGTAACACTTTAAAAATCAGCAAAAGGGTTATATAAATAAAATTTATTATGAAACAAAAGGCAAAAAACTATTCTGTACATAGTTTAGTCCTATTCAGTGTCTACTCGGCGCTTCTTGGCTTGTCTCTTGTATTCATTAAATGGAGCATCTCTTGTCACTGTCCAGCAATAGTCTGCAAGCATTGATGGGCTCCTTTGCCCTGATAGCATTTCTCCATTGTTGCAATGTCCTGGTGAAATCGCTCACCGTGCTCGTCGCTCAGTGCTCCGCAGTTCAGTGGAAAAAAATCTGGATGAGAGTGCAAAAAATGTATCTTTAGTGACATGTTGCAACCAAGGCTTTTGTATGCCTTGAGGAGGTTTTCCACCAACAACCTGTAGTTGTCTGCCTTGTTGTCTCCGAGAAAATTTATTGCCACTAACTGGAAGGCTTTCCATGCCGTCTTTTCCTTGCCACGCAGTGCATGGTCAAATGCATCATCTCAAAGAAGTTCACGAATCTGAGGACCAACAAAGACATCTCCCTTTATCTTAGCTTCACTTAACCTTGGAAATTTTCCACAGAGGTACTTGAAAGCTGCTTGTGTTTTGTCAATGGCCTTGACAAAGTTCTTCATCAGACCCAGCTTGATGTGTAAGGGTGGTAACAAAATCTTCCTTGATTCAACAAGTGGTGGATGCTAAACACTTTCCCTCCCGGGCTCCAATGACTGTCAGAGTGGCCAATCTTTCTTGATGTAGTGGGAATCTCTTGCACGACTATCCCATTCGCAGAGAAAATAGCAGTACTTTGTGTATCCAGTCTGCAGACCAAGCAAGAGAGCAACAACCTTCAAATCGCCACAAAGCTGCCAATGATGTTGGTCATAGTTTATGCACCTCAAAAGTTGTTTCATGTTGTCATAGGTTTCCTTCATATGGACCGCATGACCAACTGGAATTGATGGCAAAACATTGCCATTATGCAGTAAAACAGCTTTAAGACTCGTCTTCGATGAATCAATGAGCAGTCTCCACTCATCTGGATCGTGAACGATGTTGAGGGCTGCCATCACACCATCAATGTTGTTGCAGGCTACAAGATCACCTTCCATGAAGAAGAATTGGACAAGATCCTTTTGACGGTCACGGAACATAGAAACCCTTACATCACCTGCCAGGAGATTCCACTGCTGTAGTCTGGAGCCCAACAGCTCTGCCTTACCCTTGGGTAGTCCCTGACAAGGTCATTCAGTTCACCTTGTGATATGAGGTGTGGTTCAGAGGAGGAGGATGGGAGAAAATGTGGGTCCTGTGACATTGACGGTTCAGGACCAGAAGTTTCATCCTCTTCCTCTTCTGACTCAAGTGAGAATGATTCTGGTGCATCAGGAACTGGCAGTCCTTCTCCGTGGGGTACTGGGCGTATAGCTGATGGAATGTTTGGATAATGCACAGTTCACTTTTTCTTTGACACACCTTTCCAAACTGGAGGCATCATGCAGAAGTAACAATTGCTGGGATGATCTGTTGGCTCTCTCCAAATCATTGGCACTGCAGAAGGCATAGATTTCCTTTTCCTGTTCAACCACTGGCAAAGATTTGTTGCACAAGTGTTGCAGCATATGTGTGCGGCCCACCTCTTTTCCTGATCTCCAATTTTGCAGCCAAAATAAAGGTGATAGGCTTTTTTAACCATAGTGGTTATACTGCGCTTTTGTGATGCAATAGTCACTTCACCACAAACATAGCAGAAGTTATCTGCACTGTTCACACAAGTATGAGGCATCTCTGGTCACTTTGGATAAACAGAAATGTGTCTCTTTGCAAAATCAAACACTGACAAATAAGAGAGCACGACACTGTATGATTTCTAGAGCTGATATAGGGCAATTTGTTCAGCAGAGTGATGTAAGCTTCGTTATGATTGCATCATCCATGACTTCTAGGAATAACATGATGCAATTCATATCATGTATGACGCAATACCAGCTTCAGATTGCATCATTCATTGTTTTGCCTAAAAAGCAAGTACTGTCCAAACCCAGTCATAGATTTATTCATAGATCCAGTCAAAGATGTATTTTGGTCATTTCTGGTTTAAATTGAGATCCCTTCCCTTTATAACTCACTTATCCTCCGCCATTCCCAAGTCAATGGTCGTATATACTGACCCAATAGCATATCTTGAAAACTAGAGCCAATCAACAATTTTAAGCATCATTTTCGTTCTCAGTGACCCAGAATTAGTAAAGTTTGACGACATTTATTTCAGAAGCATTTTGGCTGTAGAGCAGTGTAATGCTTGTGCTCCTCAGTCCTCCAGCAGCACACCCTCTCACTCTCAGCTCCTTGAGCCTCTTGCTCCCAGCTCCTCACACTCGCCCCACAAACTGAAGTGAGCTCCTTTTAAAACCCAGGTGGCATGATTAGCCTGCCTTAATTGATTCTAGCAGTTTCTTCTTAATTGGCTCCAGGTGTCCTAATTAGCCTGCCTGCCTGAACTGGTTCTAGCAGGTTCCTGATTACTCCAGTGCAGCCCCTGCTCTGGTCACTCAGGGAACAGAAAACTACTCATCCAGTGACCAGTATATTTGCCCTCTACCAGACTCCTGTACCCCACTGGTTTGGGTCTGTCACATATCCCTCCCCCCTGCTCAACGCCAGGGGGTTGGGCAGCTTGGGACGCCAGACAGTGCACATGTGACAAGCCATCGGCGTTGCCATGACGGCTCTCTGCTCTGTGTTGCACACGGAACTGGAAAGGTTGGAGGGATAAGAACCATCTGGTCACCCTTGTGTTCTTCTCCTTGTTCCGCTGCATCCATTGAAGAGGGACATGGTCGGTCACAAGGACAAATCTGCGCCCGAGCAGGTAGTAGCGCAATGTTTCCCTAGCCCATTTTACAGCAAGGCATTCTCTCTCCACCACTGCATATTTTTGTTCCCTTGGAAGGAGTTTCCGACTGAGATATAGAATTGGGTGTTCCTCCTCCCCGACCATCTGTGATAGAACGGCCCCCAATTCTACTTCCGATGCATCCGTCTGCAGGATAAACTCCTTGGTGAAATCAGGGGCTATCCGTACAGGGTTACTGCAGAGGGCAGTCCGTAGGTCCGTGAATGCTTCCTCTGCTGCGTCAGACCATCTCACCAGATCAGGTCCACGGGCTTTCACTAGGTCTGTCAGGGGGCTTGCCCTTGTGGCAAAGTGGGGGATAAATCGTCGGTAATACCCCACCACACTAGGAACGCCCGGACTTGTTTCTCGCGACTTGGTCGGGGCCAATTTTGGATGGCCTCTAACTTGTTCACTTGGGGGTTTTACCAAACCTTTTCCCACAATGTAGCCAAGATATCTGGCCTCTGTAAACCCTACAGCGCACTTGGCAGGGTTTGCTGTAAGGCCAGCTCGCCTGAAGGTATCGAGGACTGCCTCCACCTTCTCCAGGTGGGTTTCCCAGTCGGGGGTATGAATGATCACATCGTCCAAGTCTGTCACACCATCTTGACTCCCTGATTCCAGGTTCAGATTGCAGGGCTGACAGTTGGGAAAGATGCCTTTTTATTTATAAAATGAGAAACTTTGATGTGAGAAAATGAACATGGCACTTTTACTAAAATAAAATTTTAGAGTATTTTTCTCTTTGTCTGGTAAATGAGCACTAAGGCCCCCATTCTGCAAACAGCTTCATTTTAACGGTTAGCCCCTAAACCTAAGTGCAGTAGTTTTGGATACTAGGGCATAAGAGTTTCATATTTCATATGCCAGAGTCCATGCTGAAATGAACTAAAACAATATTTATGGAAGCCTACTAATTTTTAATAATGGTGCAATTTAAAAAAAATGCAATCTAGTGCCCAAAAAATTATAATTTAATCTGCTTAAACCAATCTCCAAAACTAGCACCAGAATGAAACAGGATCCATATTTTTATTAGATCTGTTTCCTGAAGTTCATTTTTAGCACTATTTCACTGTTCACCACCTGATTAAATTGCCTACTGTTTCTAATTTAATGAGAGACTGAAAAATTCTGAATGATAATTGAGGACAGTTGTGTTTTTAAAGGAAGAAAGTGTGTGGGTAGCTAGCTGAGACAGAGAAGAATGCTTATTAGTGTGGAGGTGGAAGAAGGCCTTACAGAGAACAACAATTAAAGTCTATTTTACTGGGAAAATACTGTACTTGACTTATGCTACTCAACTGGAACTTTGTATCTCAAGCCTATATTGGCCAAAAATTCTCCCTCTAATGGCATATAATATGGGAAATCTAATGTTTTGCATTTTACAATATTTTAAAAAATGTAAATATAGCCAGGAACCTGTTAATATTTTTGTTGTGGACTGCTTTCTTTTGGAAAATAAAGTGCTGTTAGTGGAATTTGAGGCCATTCTTGATTAATGCAAATATATGAAGAAAGTAGCAGCAGTACAAGTTTTCTCACCACCATGTCTTATGCTAGAGAACTTGAAAGCAAGAAATGAATCCAACTTGACTTTAGTTGAGTCCTGCGTATTTACTGGACAAGGTCTCCGGATTATGCTGTACTACCTGTAGTGAGTCTTTCACAGTGTCATTTCAATCCCTAGAACATATTTATTTTTTCTTCTATTAAAGTAAGTCACGCTGTGGCTTCAACATGGATCAGGAACACAGATGAAAGGGCAGTTTTCTTATTCAACCTGTTTCTCTTGAAATTTTGCTGTTTCTGTCCTACGTCATCTTGATACCAACATTTTATAGGAAGTCAAGTGAGTAACTGTGTAGAAGTCTGAATTGAAACACATATCTATAAAGATATAATACATCACTAAAGCAATACTGCATTTTATTAAAACATAGTTGCAACCAATTTAAACCTGTTTCTTCAAAGATCTTGGGGGTGGGGGGTGGGGGAAGGAAAGTTAATTAAGTGGATCCTGGATTGAAAGGAAAAGTAATATAGTACAATAGGAGGGCTTCCAAATTAGCCTATTCTGGTATTGTGATCTGAAGATTCCATTGCCCTTTTTTGGATCTCAGCAGAGAACAACAAGTGAGGCAGAAGTTGACTGATATCACTATCTAATAGTGTTTCACCCTGACTGCTCCCACATCACAGACCAGAACAGCAATGACCCCAAAAGGGCTGTTTTGAGTCAGGGATCACCACAACACAGGGGGAGTTACACAGAGTTTGCTAGGATGTTTCTGTTTCTCCTGATGCAGGACAGATCTTCCAAGAGCTGGATCTGCCTGCTTTGGGGCACGGTGTGCAAGTGGAGTGGAAAAAAGCAATCAGATTATGATTTAGGAGTAGGGCCAAAATCTGCCCTCAATTCAAGGTGATTCTGGTTTATGACTATATTCAGTGTCGGAGTCTGTTTGTGTGTGTGTGTGTGTGTGTATATATATATATATAAAAAAAAAATCTTGATTTTCTTCCTTGATGACAGTTAGTTGTAGGGAGTCACAATTGCCTATAGCTAAGTGAAGAGGGTAGACATCAACTTGAAATTCCTCGTTCTTTATTGTTCTGGTATCATACGTTTACAAGGCTTTGTGCAAGTGGCAAAACGTGCAAAACAAAACAACCACCAAGTTCCTCCTCTGAAGAGCTGTAGTGGGGCGGCTGCCCCGCTCCATGAGAAAAAGGGCTGGAACAGGCCAGAGAGGCTGTGCAGACTGACAGCCAATCAGAAAAGGCCTGTGGAGAACCAATCAGTTAATTAAGTGGTTTCAATAAAAGAATAAAACAAGTTTATTAACTAAAGAAAGATTTTAAGCGATTACAACTGGTAAAAGCGTAACAGTAAGAATTGGTTACAAAAGAAATAAAAGATTAACATGCAAGCTATTTCCTAAATGTTACCAAGCTAAATAAAATTTGAAAGCAAAAGGATTTCGCTCACCTAAAACTTTCAGCAGTTCATACCAACTGAAAAGCCTTCCATTTTGGACCACTCCCCCCAGTCAATGATGGTTCTTTGTCTTTCAAATGATTTACTGCTGTGAATAAAGATGAGGAAGGAGAGGTGTTTAGAAGCATTTCTCACCCCTCCTTTTCATACTCTAACTCAGTGGTGGACAACCACACTGCATCCTGCAACTCCCATTGGCTCGAAACGGCGAACCACGGCCACTGGGAACTGCAGGTGTCTGTGCCCGCAGACGGTCAGTGTAAACAAACTGTCTTGTGGCCCACCAGCGGGTTACCCTGATGGGCCGCATGCGGGCCACAGGTTGCCCACCACTGCTCTAACTCCTTGTCCTGGAAAAGTCTTTGCTGGGTCATAGGGACAGGCAGTTCCATGGCGTTTATGAGCTGCCTACAATTTTTTCTGGTTGCACAAAGGTATTTCCAGTCTGAGGTTTTATTTGTGCCTTGGACTCTCTCTCCTCACCTTCCTCCACAAGTTTATTCTGTGTTCTTCTCAGCAGCATCTAATGTCCTTTCCTCCCCATCAAAATGTTTCACCATAAGTGGAAGCTTACTTTTGGCCTGATTAAAGTATGCGTATAACTTTAAATATGCCTTTAGTTTCATTGAAGTCAATGACACTACTCATTCTTAAATCCTTTCTGAATCTGGGCCTGTACATGCAAATGCATTTTGGAAATTGCAACATTCTGAAATAAGCATGACAATTTTATTATGTTTCACTATAAACAAAGTTTTACTGTATCTGAGTTCATGATATGTGAATGCTACTCTGTGATCCTTATTCTCATTTACACTGAGGTCCCTTTCCACCACACTGGCCTTGTAAATAGGCCTTAGAGTTAGCATAAATTACATCTTATTCCCATATAAGGCCACTAAACACAAAGTGAGAATCATGTCCTGAATCACATCTCATGTAAAAGTATAATAAAGCATGTGAACATACAGTGTAATGAAGCAGCCCATACTGAGTTTATTTTAATCTGGGAGGTACACATGTTACTAATTTGGCATATTTTACAAAGATACAAGGGCATTTAGATACAAAACTACTGTACAACTAATTGATAACTGACAAGAAACTGTTCTGCATAACACTTGTTTCTTCTGGATTTAATTTAACTTTTAAAAATCTGAATATTAATGTGCAACAAAAATAGTAGCTTGTGTGTGAAACTGCTGTGTTTCTACTGAAGACACCCCCACTTCCTCCTACCAAACAGCTGTCTCCAATAGTATATTCCAATTATTTTTTTAAATGCTAGGGCACCAAAGAATGACTGAGAAGACTGGGAAGTCTTTTTCTTCCTCACCCACCTGGTTTATTCAAGGCATTTTAATTTATTTTAATTACATTTTATTAATTATAAAGCTGCTGTTGTGTTTCATAACTTATGATTCTGTAATAAAGCAGTATCAAAGATCTACATGTAAGGTTGTGGTCTGAATATCCATAGAGAAGGAGCTCTCTGTTACCATCTATTGGTGAACTGGAGGAAGACATGGAATGAGTTGGACTATTTGCATGTTTGTTATGCATCATTCCAGTGTGACAATTCTAGTTATTTTGTTTAAAAAATAAATATTGGAAGTAGGGATAATGAAATGTTATCATCTTTGGTGGCACCATCAGTCTTGGATAGCTGGGTAATGGACATGGACAAAAATTGGGAAGAAGAGGAGGAATGGGCTCCTATCTTTGGCTACCGTTAAATCACTTATGACAAAGACTCGGCTCAAGGTTACTATATGTAACTTTAGCATCCTCGTGGCCAAGATGGAGTCTGCTCTGCAGGCAGCTCTGGCCAAGAGATGGCGCACGCAGGAATGCAGCAGGAGAAATCCCTTCCACCCCAGGGGCACCTGTTCCAAACCCCCCAGAGTGAACACACACCCCCACAGGAAAAGTACAGTGGATATAACAAGGGAAATATTTATTTACAGAGGGATGAGAGGAGAAAAACAACAAGGGGAAATATAGGGGGAGCAGTAAGACAGGGCTGCATCCAAGCCAAGGCCCCACAGGCCCAGTGGTAGCACAGTCTGGAAGGGCAGACACTGAGCAATGCGTCTGCACACAGAGTTCAGAAGTCCTGAGCAAAGTTCCAGTCCAGTGGTGAGTCTTGGGTGCTCCTGGTCGTCTTCGGCGCCAGTGAACTTCCCTCCAACAAACCCCTCTGGTGCCCTCTTCTGCCGCTCTCTGCAAAGCCACACAGAGCGACCCCCTCCCCACTTAACTAGCCAGCAACCTCCCTCCTTGTCCCCAATGCAGAGTCACAAGCCCCAGTACTCACAGCCCCATGCAGCTCTGGGCAGCCGTGATACTGGGTCCAGCTCCGGCCTGTCCTTCTCGAGCAATTCCTCTCTGGCACAGTGCTCCTCCTGGCTCCTGTCCTGCGCTGTCCCCGATCAGCCCTGTCCTTCCCAGGCTTCAGGCAGGTTCTCTGCTGCTTCACTTTTCCAGGGCCTGCAGGCTGCCTCTCCCTCTCCCTGGAGCTCCAGCGCTGCCCCCTGGAGTTTTTCTTACTCTCCCCCCCCCTTAGGAAAAAGAATTAAAGGGCCAGGCTCTCTAAACCCCAAAGAGGTTACATATATGTCATTGGAACACACACACACACACACAGTGTAATGACAGAGGTGAGTGAACTCTGATAAGGACCTGTCCACTTGACACCCCTAGAGATAAATCCGAAGAAGTGGGCTGTAGTCCACGAAAGCTTATGCTCTAATAAATTTGTTAGTCTCTAAGGTGCCACAAGTACTCCTGTTCTTCTTTTTCTGGATACAGACTAACACGGCTGCTACTCTGAAACCTAGAGATAAAATCACATAGCTGGGTTAAGTAGTGTCAGTCTGAGGACCCGGACTCAGTATCAGAGCAAAAAGTGGCATTAAGGTAACACTGTGGTGATATACAGGGCAGTAGCAAGTCTTACCCAGCACCACTAGAACTGTCATCACTGAAGCTCGCCAAACTTTCTCCTTGATAAAGTGGGGTTTTGTTTGTTTGTTTGTTTGTTTATAGACAGACTCCATGCTTGCAAAAGGGGAAGCATTGTTAAGGGTGCCCAGAGAAGGTATTTAGTTTTTCCCATGTTTCTGGCTGGGGTTTTAAGCCTGAGGTCTTTGCATATTTAGAGGACCCCTCTATATATTTGGAGCTGGCCCTTTTTGCTGCCAACAATACAAGACAGAAGCGTTACATACATTAAGTGCAAAATATATGTCATTATTTGAAAACCTCCAAAATGTCTTACCTTGGTTTAGAGTCTCCATATTTGCAGATATTTAAATAACACCACTGCTCAAAAAAATAATGTTGATTTAAGTACTCGAGCTTTGAAATATTCATATTAAAAGTGGATGTTTAAATTCAAAGTAAAGCAGGATATTTACAATTAACTAAACTGATGAGGATGTACATTTCGTTTACTACATCCATCAGTCATCTGATGCATTCATATAATTATATAGATAACTGCCTCCATTTAGTCCATCTCCTTCCTGGCCTGCCATTTTTTGAAGGTCCATTCTGAAGAGGTACCTTCCTTGATCCAAGAGAAAGCATGAGTGTCCCCCTCCATATTACATGGTCACGGATACTTTCCTACAGCCCAGAGCAGAGGCCGACTCTTCCTTGACCACCTAGTGTATATGCCAACTGAGTAATAATTAATTATGTTGAGGGAAGCTTTGAGCATGCTCACTCCCTCCCTCTGGTGAGCTAGCAGGTTTTGCTACATATGCTAGGCCTATCCTGTCAGTGAAAATAGAACTTCAACCTCCATGGCACTCAAGCTGCCACTGTTCTAGTGCCCTAGCATACCCTTTAATTTTTTTAAATAATATGTTCCCAATATTCATCATATTTTATTTTGAATAAAAAACAAAGGGTTAATATACCTGGGTGTTCCTATCTAATGGTAGAAGTCTAATAGAAATGTGGGGAAATTCCTTTTTCTTCAGGCTTCAGTGGAATGAAACAACAGATTTCAGTGCATAACAAAATCTGCACTTGGTGGTCCATGTACTTAGATTTGGCTTCTGGGCAAGGATCCAACAGCAGAGGGATTAAAACTGCTAAATTATATAGTTTGCATAGTTTGGTACTTGTGTTGATCCCAGGATATGAGAGACACAAGGTGGATGAGGTAATATCCATCCAAGTCAGATCTGAAGATGAGCTCTGTGTAAGCTCAAAAGCTTGTCTCTTTCACCAACAGAAGTTGATTCAATAAAAGACATTACCTCACCCACCTCGTCTCTCTCAAATGATGTGGTCTCCTTTAGATATTCAACAAAAGTACCAGATACATGTTTCCATATAGAATGTGTGTGGGACCTGAATAGGAGCAACAAATAATAATTCCTTTCATTTATATGCAAAGACAGCATAGAAACAATGCCAGAGAGGCGAAGAAAAGCATTCTTATGTTAATACTACACTGAAAGACTTAGTGCACTGGTAATTGTCATTAACAGAATTTGAAAAACTAATTTCCCAGTTGTATATTAAATTAAAATACAATTCACACAATCTAAAATCTTCATTATTAACTGAGGGAAAATACAAGATATGTCACAAAATTATTGTACAGATACACTTATCTTATATCAAAACCTCAACATTGTACTTTTATGAGTGAAACCAGTAGGAGAAGATGATGAAGATGTCATCAATGTAGAGCAAGTAGAGTAGGGGCGTTAGGGGACGAGAGCTAAGGAAGCATTGTTCTAAGTCAGCCATGCATCCGAAGAAGTGGGCAGTAGCCCACAAAAGCTTATGCTCTAATAAATTTGTTAGTCTCTAAGGTGCCACAAGTACTCCTGTTCTTTTTGCGGATAGAGACTAACACGGCTGCAACTCTGAAACCTGTCATTATGCAAGGCACTGCATTTAACCGTATGGAGTGGAAATCCATCAACTTCACGAAAAAACTCGTACAGATACAGACAGACATCATCTTCCTTTCCAAATGCAAGCAGATGGACATCATACCAAAAGGACTAAAGGTAAAAAATCCATTACAATCTACATATCACAAAGACTATGCTGAGAGACTGTGTCACACACTCTCAAAGAAACTGCGAAACCACCTGATCAGCAGCCTATACAGCAAACAGGGAAAGATTAAGAATGAGCTCTCAAAACTGGATACTCTCATAAAAAAACAACCTTCCACACAAACTTCCTCATGGATAGACTTTACAAAAACTAGACAAGCCATTTACAAGACAAACTTTGCCCTCTACAAAGGAAAAAGGACACTAAACTATCTAAACTGCTACATGCCACAAGGAGCCACAACAGTAGTTCCCTTAACCCGCCCAGCAATATTGTTAATCTTTCCAGCTATACTCTTAGCCCAGCCGAAGAGTCTGTCCTATCTCGGGGCCTCTCCTTTTTTCCCTCCAGACCCACGAACATGATACAGTTCTGCGGTGACCTAGAATCCTACTTTGGACGTCTCCGACTCAAAGAATATTTCCAACATACCTCTGAACAGCATACTAACCCACAGAATCCCCCCTACCAGCACTACAAAAAAAAGGATTCTGCGTGGACTCCTCCGGACGGTCGAAACAACAGACTGGATTTCTACATAGATTGCTTCCGTCAACGTGCAAAGGCTGAAATTGTGGAGAAGCAACATCACTTGCCCCATAACCTCAGCCATGCTGAACACAATGCCATCTACAGCCTCAGAAACAACCCTGACATCATAATCAAAAAGGCTGACAAAGGAGGTGCTGTCGTCATCATGAATAAATTGGAATATGACCAAAAGGCGGCTAGACAGCTCTCTAACACCACATTCTACAGACCATTATCTTCTGATCCACTGAAGATTACCTAAAGAAACTACACCATCTGCTAAAAAAAACTCCCTGACAAAGCACAGGAACAAATCTGTACAGACACATGCCTAGAACCCCGACCAGGGGTATTCTATTTGCTACCCAAGATCCATAAACCTGGAAATCCTGGACGCCCCATCATCTCAGGCATTGGCACCCTAACATCAGGCTTGTCTGGTTATGTAACTCTCTCCTCAGACCCTACGCTACCAGTCTCTAAGGTGCCACAAGTACTCCTGTTCTTTTTGCGGATACAGACTAACAGGGCTGCAACTCTGAAACCTGTCAGTATGAGAAGAGAATCAAGAACCTCCACACCAGTAACTGCAGAATGGCCAATACGTAGTCAATATCTGCTTCAACTCAATTATACTGTTTATTCATTTTATTTCATTGCTACTTTGTAGCCTACAATCACTCATTTGTTCAACATTCAACAAATGTCTAATGTATTTTTTTTCAGTGGCAGCATGTGAACATGTAATAACATCAGTTCATACTGCATGTGCAAGAGGAGATGAATTTATGGTAGCAGACAACCTTAGCTTTGCTGTTTTCTAGATTTTGTTTTAAAAGAAAATAAAAAAACAGAAACATTCTATCAATGTGCAACTATTTACTAGACAACAGCACAATGCTCTGTCCTGCATGATACATGCAGTAATTGGGGCAGGAACTCTTGCATCTTTTCACATGCATCTTTACATATTATAAGACAGAACCCCACCACCTTCCATCTTTGTCTCAGACGACCACAGACACTATCTACCCCCACAGTGTCTGAGCAGCTCCAAAGTAGTTACAGGAACAATAATCTGTCCTCTCCTCCCCCCACACACACTTTTCAGCATATAGAAGTAAATCACTTTTTCATGCATAGGCACATGTCAAATAAATGAGTTTTGTGTGGAGTTTGGAGGTCAGTAGTCATTCTTATCTTATACGGGAGGTATTCCATGGGTTAGTGCCAGCTCCCAGGAAAGTTCTGTCTCCTGCATATCCAATCTTCTCCACACTGGAACAACAAAACTATTGAACCAATGGAAAGTAGCTGTTGTGAGTGGTGAGGGTTATAGAGAATGCCAGACACACCTACATATTAAAATACAAATTCTCACTGACCTGCTTAATGCACAGAAATGTAATTCCACTGTTCTGTCCTGTCTTGTTTCATGTGTGTGGCCAATGGAACCTTGACAGATTGTTAATTTTAACATTTAAGAGAAACCAAATTCCAAGTCCTGAACTACTTTTAGCTAAAAGACTCAAAACATTGTTTGAACTGACAACAAAATTAGCAAATATTAGCATGAAAGATAAGAGATTGATAAAAGTTGACAATTGAAAATGACTCTTTCAAATGATCCTTTCTGTAGCCTTAACTATAAGAAGAACAGGAGTACTTGTGGCACCTTAGAGACTAACAAATTTATTAGAGCATAAGCTTTCGTGGGCTACTGCCCACTTCTTCGGATGCACGAAAGTTTATGCTCTAATAAATTTGTTAGTCTCTAAGGTGCCACAAGTACTCCTGTTCTTTTTGCGGATACAGACTAACACGGCTGCTACTCTGAAACTTAACTATAAGGCTTCACTTACCTTTTAATCTCTATCCTATCTCTAGTAGATATCTGTATCTCATATGCATGTAGGGTCATTAGGTTTGGGCTGCGCTGTATTCAATGTGCAGATGACACCCAGTTCTATAGCGCCACTCCATCAGATTGATAGTGTAGTTAACTGGTTTACCTAGTGTCTGATCTGAATTGGGGCTTGGATGAGGACAAGGTAGCAGAGACCCAAGCCTAAGAAGATGGAGGTAATGCTGTTCAGCTCAGAGAGAAACCAGAAAAAATGGAAGAGATAATAATAACTTCTTCCAGCTGAGGTGCCCACTTTCGTTACTCAGGTTTGCATTATAGGAGGATTATTTGCTCCTCTGCTGTTTCCAGAGGTCCAGAGATGAGCAGTGGCCAGGAATGCTTTTAACCCTATATTTCTGATGATGGGGCTGTGACCTTTTCTTTCAGATGCTCAATTTCCTACAATAATCCACAACTTGTCACCTCCAGACTGAATTTCAACAATGCACCTTAAGAACACCAAGAAACTAAAAAAGTGTAAAATGTAGATCTCCTGGTGCCTGATCCAAAGCCACTGAAATGAATGAGTCTTTCCACTGACTTCAGCAGGATCTGGATCACACCATTGGTTAGCAGTTTTTCTCCAAGAAAGCACATTCTGTTTGCTTTGGTCTGCATTGGGTACCAAAAATGTTATAAGCAGAACCCTGCTTGCTCTCTCTGCATCAATTATAGATGGGGCTGGTATCACCACAGATTAAGGTTGCCTGACACCCTACTTAAAACTTTACCAAACTTCAACCGTTTGGGTTGACATTTTCCATGCTGGGTGTCTGCCTCAGGCTGAATTTGTCTGGAAAATTTCAGACAAAACACTTCAGTTATTGAGACAAGGGTTGGGAAACATGTTTTGCCCATCTTAAATAAATTCTGGTGACCTTTTCCTTGAAAAGCTGTAGAACACCCATACGTTGCAGAATAGACTTGGAATTTGGCAGGGAGTGGCCTTTGTGGCAGGAATATGGCTTTTGCTGTCCCCATGAAAGTCTGCCAAAATTTGGCCAAGTTGTAAGCCTTTGCAAAAACAACACACTTGCACATGCTGAACAGAGATGACTTAGATTTTAGCAGCTCAATTCCCCAAATATTCTGTTCACAGAGTACACTGCAGCCTGGGGTTCAGCAGGTCTTTCATTGCAATTGCAGTTCTGGGCTGGGACTCAGTAACTGAACGGAGAGCAGGGAGCCTGTTTTTCCTGGGCTCTTGGGGTATATTTACAGTGCAATTAGACACCTGAGTCTGGCCCATGCAGCTGGACTTGGTGTCAGGGGCTTGGGCTAAGGGGCTGTTTAATTGCAGTGTAGACTTCCAGGCTCGCACTGGAGCTGTGAGGACCCTCTGAGATGAGAGAGTTCCAGTGCTTGGCTTCAGTCTGAACCTGAACATCTACATTGCAATGAAACAGCCCAGCAGCCCAGGACCCAGGAGCCCAAGTCAGCTGGCACAGGCCAGATGCAGGTTTTTACTTGCAGACATACCCTCAGTGACCTCCCTGCTAGACCCATGCAGCATGGAGGGCAAAGCCACCTGATTTGAAAGCAAAAGGAAAGAGAGCCAGACCTGCAGGTAGTGTGGGAAATAAAATGGGACAGGGAACCTGGGTGGGAGGAAAGGCTGGCCATTCAAGGAGACTGGAACTAGGACTGGGAGCCCGGGAGGGAAACAGCGTGGGGGAGACTGGGAATCAGTAGGTTCAGTGGGGGATACTGAGACTGGATGAGAAGTGGTAGGAGGGATATTGGGGCTGGGACCATGGAAGCCAGCCTAGAGAAGAGAGATTGGATGAAGAGCTGGGGAGGAGGAACTGGGACTGGCTAGGCAAGGAAATTGGAGATAAGGAGTGGGGGAACAGGGATGGAGAGTCCAGAGGGATAAGACTAGGACTTGCTGGCAAGGAGATTGGCACTGGGATGAGAAACCTGATGAGTCAATACTGGTACTGGGTAGGTGAGACAAATGAAACTGAGACGAGGAGCCAGAGATGGAGAAAAGACAGGACTGGGACAGGGATAGTTTGGAGGAGATGGGGCAGGAAGGGTGAA
This sequence comes from Trachemys scripta elegans, assembly GCF_013100865.1. Lineage (NCBI taxonomy): Eukaryota > Metazoa > Chordata > Testudines > Emydidae > Trachemys > Trachemys scripta. Next base: position 165,188,546 of record NC_048300.1, read on the forward strand.
GCTTGGAGGGGAAACGGACAGTCTGCACCCACTACAGCACACTCATTATTCCTTTTCTGTCAGTAAATACCTGGGAAACCCAGTAGCAAGTCCCATCCCCCTATAGTGCAGGTCCACATGGAGGATGACAACCTACTCCTGCTATGTTACTCCATTAGCTTACGCAGCAGGGATCTGTGCAGTGGATCTAAAAGTTCCAAACCTAATGATGGACCATGTGAGTGCCAATATGGTGACTCATGATGGATTTTCAGTTTGTTCAGTTTGTTTTTTAAAAACCTAGAAAATTGCGCACACACAAATGACATTAAAATAACATTCTTGAGGTTACAAAGAAAAACACTAAAAATTAGGAAATGCCAGAATTAAGGTTGTTTTTACAACCTTAATTCAGTCTACTCGTGCATCTGTATGTATTATGATACAGGCTTTAGTAACATGATCATATACTATTTCTTCCACAGGATCCCTACATCACTCAGTGCACGCTGAATGCTATTCAAACCTTGCTCTGAAGACAGAATTATTAATTTTGCGTGGGCTTTTCTAAGGTCCTCATCACTATAGGGTCTGAGTATCAGAGGAGTAGCCGTGTTAGTCTGGATCTGTAAAAAGCAACAGAGAGTCCTGTGGCGCCTTTAAGACTAACAGATGTATTGGAGCATAAGCTTTCGTGGGTGACTACCCACTTCGGGTGATTCACAAATATTAAATAAGAGAGAGAGAGAGCGCGCGCAAGCGCACACTTCCCAGGATGTGCAGGTAAGCAGACAGAAATATTGTAAACCTAGACGAGAAATACATATTTCTCATTTTTAAACAAGTTCTCCTCTGACTTGTAAAAATGGAAAGAGATGTGACATGAATGCACCCCGTCTGGAGAGGGAGTGGTTTTATAAATCAAAGATCTATTTAAAATATATATATTACAATTAAATAAGAACAATAATGTTTCCAATTTACAATAAACCCACAAAGGCAAATAATCTTAAAAAAGCTGAAAATCTCTCTACAAGTGTCTGTGTGGGGATTATTGTGCACATATTCAGGGCAGCATGAATTTGCATCCAAATTAACAGTGCACATTATTAACTTTGACAATACTGATATATTTGTACAGCACCTAGCACAATGACATTGTGGGGTCCTGAATGAGGCCTTTGCGTGCTACCAAACACAAATAGTGATACCTAGTTCTACTTCTTACTATTCAATGCCCAAGTTCCAGAGTCTGATGTGCTTACTCACACTGGATAGTACCAGTGGTGAGTGGTGCAATAGGACCATTTGTGGAGCAAGACGTTACTCAGCATGAGTAAGGGTATCAGAATTTGGCTCCTAATGAAGAGAGATGGATTGTATGTATCCCTCTGCATTCCCCTCCTCTTTCCACATTTTTTTCATATTTTATCCATAGATAAACATCATTTTTGGTAGAGTCATCAATTTACAGGGAGCAAAGTCTCCGTATTACACAATAGTTCCTTTGCAGGGCAGGCACACAGTCAATTACTGCCTCATCGGGTTTTATATATGTTCCTCATCTGCTATCTCTTTGCAAGCTATTGTCAGGAGCTCTATATATTTGATAATGTAATCTTCATTTGCTTATTATTTGTTTTTTATTATTATACCATTATAATCTCATTACAGTCTGTACCAGTTTCAATTATTTTATTTATTTTTTCTGAGTCATTGTAATTGCTTTAAGTTTTTAATAATGTTTAAAACTTCTAGACTCTGAACAGGCATCATCATTCAAATTATAAAATTCAGTTAAGGGGTTGTCACTGACTCTTGGATTACACAATAAGTGATCCTTTTGCAGTGCATGATACATGGAGCGTGCCCTGGCCAATGACTCAAGCTTAGGGTTGCCAGGTGTCCAGATTTTGACTGGAACGCCCAGTTGAAAAAGGACCCTGCCAGCTCCGGTCGGCACTGCCGACAGGGCCATTAAAATCCTATCAGTGGTGCAGTGGGGGCCTGGGGCTAAGGCAGGCTCCCTGCCTGCCCCAGCTCCGTGTGGCTCCCAGAAACGGACACCAGGTCCCTGTGACCCCTAGACTCATGGGCAGCCAGGGAGGCTCCGCGCGCCTTCTTTGCCCCCAGGGCTGGCTTCACATCTCCCATTGGCCAGGAACCATGACCAATGGGAGCTGAGGGGGTGGTGCTTGCGGGTGGGAGGGCAGCATGCAGAGCCTCCCTGGCCACCCATGCATCTTGGGGCTGCAGGGACCTGGCGGCCACTTCCTAGGAGCCATGGGAAGCATCACCAGGACCCCGCACCCCGAACCCTCTCCCACACACCAACTCCCTGTCCCAGCCCAGAGTCCCCTCCCACACCCAAACTTCCTCCCGGAACCTGCACCCTGCCCCTCCACATCCCAACCTCCTGGCCCCACCCCAGAGCCCACACTCCCAGCCAGAGTCCTCAAAATGTAGACAACGATTTTTCAAACTGTATGTAAGTTTTTCATTTCAGAAATAGGGAGTTTTGCAAAAAGAAGTAGGCCAGATTCAGCAAGGCGATTAGGCACATGCTTATAACCATCTCTATTCAGAAAAGCACTTAATTTCCTATACATAATTTTCATTCTAATAATGGACAAAATTTGAATGCATAAAGGTTGAAGAAGAGTTTTAATATTTAAACATATTAAATGTAATGAGAGAAGAAGCATGGAATATGATTTGAGATTCATAACTCAACATCTCATGAAAGGGATAAGAAGTTTACCTATATATGTGTTTACCTAATAGGTATTCACACCTAATAACATTATCTATTAGACACAGAACTTCAGAGTGCTACACATTCTTAATACACTTCTTAATTTCACATTTAATTCAAACATGCTGTGCCCTGCAGCATCTTCTGTTTAATTTAAAAGATGCATATGTCTCATATGGTTTTAGTAAAGCTTTTGATAGAGTCCCACATGACATTCTCATAAGCAAATTAGGGAAAAGATGGTCTAGATTAAACTACTAAAAGGTGGTTGAATAACTGGTTGAAAGACTGAACTGAAAGAGTAGTTATCAGTGGTATGCTGTCAAACTGGGAGGACATACCTATTGGGTCTCGGAGGGGTCTGTGCTGGTTTAGTACTATTCAATAATTACATGAATGATTTGGATAATGGAGTGGAAAGTATGATTATATAATCTGCAGATGACACCAACCCGGGACGGGTTGTTAACACTGTGGACCATAGAATTAGAATTTAAAACAAATTGAACAAACTAGAGAATTCCTCTGAAATCAGCAAGATGAAATTCAATGAAGATAGGGCAAAGTACTACACTTAGAAAAGAAAAAATCAAATGCACAACCACAAAATGAGGAATAACTGCAAAGGATCTGGAGGCAGGGCTGGCTCTAGGCACCAGCAAAACAAGCTGGTGCTTGGGGCGGCACATTTTTAGGGGCGGCATTCTGGCGCAGGCCATGCCGCCCCTAAAATGTGCCCCAGCCGCCCTAACTCACCTCCGCTGCTGCCGCTCGCGCGCTGCTGCTCGCCCTCCCTCCCAGGCTCTCAAACCTGGGAGGGAGGGGGAGACCCCGAGCGGCTACGGTGCGCTAAACAGCTGATTCGCGCGCCGCGGCCGCTTGGGATCTCCCCCTCCCTCCCGGGTTTGAGAGCCTGGGAGGGAGGGGGAGACCCCGAGCTGCTGCGGCACACGCACTGCTTCTCCCTCTCTCTCCCTCCCTCCTAGGCTTGAGAGCCTGGGGGGAGGAGGCAGGGCTGGGGATTTGGGGAAGGGGCGGAGTTGAGGCGTGGCCGGGGGGGTGGAGTAAGAAAAAAAAAGGGGGGGCGGCCAAAATTGTTTTTGCTTGGGGCGGCAAAAATCCTAGAGCCAGCCCTGTCTGGAGGTTATAGTGGATCACAAATTGCATATGAGCCAACAATATGAAACAGTTGTAAAAAAGGCTAATATTCTGGGGATCTATTAACAGGAGCATCATATGTAAGGCGTCGGAGGTAATTGTCCTACTCTCCTCAGCACTGGTGAGGCCTCAGCTAGTACAGTGTCCAGCTTTGGACATCACACTTTAAGAAAAATATGGACAAACTGGAGGTAGTCCAGAGGAGAGCAATAGAAAGGATAAAGGGTTTAGAAAATATGACCTGTGAGGAAAGGTTAAAAGAAACTGAGCTTCAGATATGTTAAGGGCTGTTATAAAGAGGATGGTGATCCATTGTTCTCCACTCCACTGAAGGCAGGACTAGTAGTAATGGGCTTAATCAGCAGCATGGGAGATTTAGGTTAGATATTAGGAAAAGCTTTCTTACTATAAGGGTAGTTAAGTCCTGAAATAGGCTTCCAAGGGAATCCCCATCATTAAAGGTTTTTAAGAACAGGTTGGGCAAACCCTTGTCAGGGATGGTCTAGGTGTTCTTGGTTCTGCCTCAGCACAGGGGGCTGGACCAAATGACCTCTCAAGGTCCTTTTCCAGCCCTACATTTCAATGATTCTGGCCTTGAGTGTGATGTTAGGCACCACCAGGAATATTCCTGGTGTCCTTGAATCCTCTTATTTTGAGAAACATTCACTTTGATTTCACTAGGAGCTTCGCGTAAGGTCTGCAAGATGGTATCTATATTACTTTGTACAGTTGGCTGGTTAGCTCAGAGGGAAGCAGAAAGGCACTGTGACATGACACAGAAGAGCAACAGAGGGTCCTGTGGCACCTTTAAGACTAACAGAAGTATTGGGAGCATAAGCTTTCGTGGGTAAGAACCTCAAAGGTGCCATAGGACCCTCTGTTGCTTTTTACAGATTCAGACTAACACGGCTACCCCTCTGATACACGACACAGAAGAGTGTTTCTAAGAGACAATGCTTCCCAGGGCTACTCCTGGAATAGTGCAGCTTGGTTGCAGCTAACTTCAGAATCTATCCCTTAAATAATTATCATCTGAACAAAGGTCCATAACCACTTATCTTCCCAAATTAAAGAGTCTGAGAGTGCCTAAAGAAAACCAGGAAAACTAAAGCAAATAACACAATGACCATCATACCAATGGTTTGGCAGGGCTGTGTTTTTTAAGTTGCTGAGCATAGAAGTTGATGTGAGTTGAGGATGTTCAGCACTTTACAGGAGTCTCTGAGCAACTTGTAGGATTGCGCCCTAATACAATAACCAGTTGCATCATACAATGTTAGAGTAATAAAAATATGCTAGCTGGAAAAAGGAAATTGCTCAATAGACTTTAAAGTTAATATTTAGTATAATGTCACCAAAAAGGGAAATGATCAATCCAAACTTTAAAAAATAGATGGTGAGTTATAAACCGAAATATTCCAAGAACCAAATTAAAATGCCACATCTATAGAGAGACAACAGTGAATGCAAGAAACCCTCCAGGGAACAGCAAGATATTAGGTAAAGAAATCAGCAGACTATCTAAAAACATGAAAAAGCTACTGGGTAAAAAAATAGATGGGAAAAAAAATACCAACAAAGGGGAAAGATTGAAATTATTGACGACATTGAAACATGAAAAAAAAAATCTATGTGGTCTGTGACTCTTGTTCCAGTGCTCAGGAACCCTCATACAGAAGACTCTACTGCCACTCCTCTCTTTTTTAAGCCAAGGGGATCCATCTTGACTGCCTAATTGTAACCATCACAGTATGGAACAGGAAGAGAGGTAGGAAAATGTCAAGCCATTTAGGGTTTTATACATCACAACAGACATCTTAAATTCAGTCCACTAGCCTTCAGCCAGTGCAGATCACAGTGCACGGGTGATATATGCTGCCACCGAGAAGGCCTGCTCAGTAAGCAGGTTGCTGCATTACATGTGCCAGTTTAAAGGTTCTGAATCAGCCCAGTTCATATCCCACATAATCTAAAGCTTCAGTGATGTGCAATGCACTGCAAGACAAACGGAAAGGGAGCGCTACAGACTGATTTCAGTTTAAATGCAGCAGCAGCAGCCAGGCCCTACAGCTGTCACTTCTGCTTCTGGTGAGAGAGCCAGCATCTCTCCCACTCACTTTCCCTGAGATCTGTGCATCTTTCTGGGGTATTTATAAATGCAGCTATCACCAAACTAAATTATAATCAACTGATCTAATCTAATACTTAATAGAACAGACATTAAGTGATGAGCACATGAGTCAGTCAGTACCCAAAATAATAATAAATAATAATAATGATACCTGCCTCTTATACAGAACTTTTCATTAGTAGATCTCAATGTGCTTTACAAAGGAGGTCAGTATCATTATCCCCATTTTACAGATGCAGAAACTGAGGCACAGATGTAGAGTGACTTGCCCAAGGTCACCTTGCAGGCCAGTGATAGAGCTGAGAATAAAACCCAGTTCTCCTGCTCTATCCACTAGGAGAAAAACAAATGGAGATTGTCCCTGTTTCCAAACATTCCTAAGTTTATTGACACTTTCCCCAGTTCCATCCCTTTTTATGTAAGCCACTCCCCTCAGAACATTTCTTCAGTTGAAAGATGCTTTCTTTTGTGGACAGATTGTGCCATTACATCAATGAGCTACAGGAAATAGCACATTAGTAAGTCATAGATATATGCCTCAGAGTGACCAGACAGCAAATGTGAAAAACTGGGATGGGGGTAGAGAGTAATAGGAGCCTATATAAGAAAAAGACCCCAAAATCGGAACTGTCCCTATAAAATCGGACATCTGGTCACCCTAATGCCTCATGTGAGTTCAACCTCATGGCATCAGCCATCCAAGAAGTGCACCATAACCTGTGAGGGCCCAGTCCAATGCCCATTAAAGCTAAAGAAAATGTCCCATTGAAATCAACGGGCAACGTATCAGGATCCAAACGCACAAGCTGGAGTAGTTTATTGCTATCGGTGTGGTTTGTTCATTTTCCATTTAATCTAAAGAAAATATATGAAATATTTTTTCTAAGGGGTTAGATGCCATTTCAGCCCATTATGAAAAATAGATTCCTGGAAAAATATATTTACTGATTGTTAATTTATTCTAATGCTCTCATTGTACTGTTCCCTGGACCACTTGGCCCCCTTCCCTCAGCAATTTTACCTGACCAAAATCTGGCTGTCTTTCAGCAGCAGTTGTTGGCCCTGAAGCTTGTTGGCCCCTTTAAAAAAAAGAAAAAAGAAAAAACGAACAAATATATGTCTATGCTGCAATGTAAGCCCAGGGTCAGCTGACCCATATTAGGAACCCCTGGGCTTGAGCATCTACATTGTATTTTAACCCTATGTTAAGACTTTTCTAATCTGTGCTCAAATCTAGGGCTCTGAGTTCACGCTGCAGTGTGCAGAGACCTGAGTCAAAATAACCATATCCCAGAGTCCCTAGCACCTCTCTCAGCCCGCCCTCCCGCCCCCCAAATGTGGCCAATCTAGTCCTAGAACCATGGTGTACTGTGGGAAGACCAGGAAGCAGCTCACTTTGCAGAAGGCTTGATAGGTTCACTCTCCATTGCAAACCCAGGAGGCTCTCTGATTATGTGCTTGCAGATTGGTGATCAGAACAGAATGGGTTGACACTGACCTGAGCTACTGCCGTTTGCAAAGGGGGGAGGGGGGAGGCGGTGGCGGCTTCCATTTTCAATAAAGTGGATTGCAGACTGTTAGGATAGAAAGAACTAGAAGTTGATCCATGGAATTTGGGATACTCCCAGCTGACTCCCAGGACCCAAGTCCAGCGAGGCTGCGTCTACACTGCAAAGCAACAAGGCTCGGACCCTGGGTCCCAGTTTAACTTGAGCTTGGACAGTCCAGCCCTGCAGGGTCCTGGGAGCCTGGGTCAGAGCCCGAGGTTTGCGCAATTGCCTTGTAGGTGCAAGGGGGTTAGGCTTGAGCCCAGGCTTAAGCCCGGGCTTATGGTGCAACGTAGACATCCCCTAAAAGTCAGTCATTAACCACAGCCTGACTCCACTATAGCTCAGGCCTGCACTGGGGCACTGCGGAGCTCTGCCAACACAGGGCGGAGCTCCATGAGGCATTGCATCTGCTACAGATGGGGGACTGTCCTCAATCCCCTTTGGAAGATGCAGCACATACTCCTCTCTGCAGTCAGCCAGCTCTGCTAGCCAGTATGGAGGTGGCAGGGGGGAGGGGAAGAAGAGGCATGGCCAGCACCATGCTCCTCCCTTGGTGTGCATAGTACCCCAGGAAGTGCTAGGTGGGAGCAGTGCCTGTGCTGAGAGTAGTGGAAGGACTGCAACAGCACCTGGCTCAAAGTGAAGATGCTATTTACACTCTCCACTATTGCCAGGCATAATCTGGCCCACGAAGCTATTTCATCTCACCCACTCTTAGCAACTGAACCACATCTTTTAGAGCTATGCCCCTGGAAAGTCATACATAAACAGCCAGGGCAACACACGGGTCCCAGATACTCACAAAAGAAAAGAGCATGGTTTGTGATGTAATCATATGAATCACACTTGGCATTTTTATAAAGCTATTAATCTTTGAAGCACTTTACAAACATTAACAAATAAATCCTAACTGCACTCCTGTGAACTAGGTAAGTATTATTAGCAGTAATGTGTAAACTAGAGTTAGGTGAAACTTAGAATGTCCAGTTTGCAGGAAGTTTCAACATTTCAAATTTTCTTTTTGATTTGGAACAAATTCAAATAATTTTGGAAATTTCCCACAAACTGGAATTTCTGAAAAATATCCAGCTATGGAAAATTTTTGTTTCAGAATTTTAAAGTTTCATTTTGGATGTTATTGTGTGGAGATTTTTATTTTTATAAATATTATTTTTACAGTATATCATGACATAACAGTATTAGTGCATAATATGGACTATTATTGACATGCCATAATATGACAATATCATAGTTGAAATATTCTATTTAAAAACACTAAGGACCATTGCTACTTAGTACTGATTGAAACATTTATTTTCTTTTCCAGATGAAAGTGTCTCTTGATTGCACTGTAAGGGAAGAAAATTTTAAAAAATTTCATTTTTAAAAAATTGTGGGAACTTTCACTGAAATCGACATTTTGTAAAATATTTTTATTTTGATGAAAATGGTATTTTCTGTCAAACATTTTGCTAAAAAATTTCTGACAATCACTAGTATAAACCACTGGTATATATAATCCCATCAATTACTTGTGAGAATGATCAAACACCAAAGTGAAACCACTACATTTGTTAACATGGATTTATTCACAATGGAAAGAAAAAAATAAGAATACCGCTTGTTGGATGGCAGCACAGCAACAAATATTTCACTTGTCATTGGAACAATTTGAATGGATATTAATCAAATGACTACACTATAAAAGAAGACTCATATAATGCAGTACATCTGTTTACTGTATCTTCTTACTATAACAGTTTCCATAGAAACAAGATGGAGTTAGAAAATTTCAGTAGTGGGCAACAAATTCAAATGATTTTTTTAAATGAATCATTATAGTATATAGTTATACATATATGTATATATACACACATCTTGCATATAAATTTATTTTATGCATTTATGCCACAAGAAATGGTTCACGAGTCCTAATATATAAATACTTATTACTATACATTATTTCTAAGCCTCCACAGTAGCTAAAGATTGAGTTGAAACATGAAAAAGGTGTACAGTTAATCTCTTTAAAAACATTTTAAATAAGGATTTTTCCCATTAAGTGGGAGAGCATCATCAGCTGTGAAGAAATTATTTAAAAAACAAGAAAATCAACTGGAGAGGCTAAAGTGGTATGGACTGAACACAGCCTGAAGAATTTTATTTTTAAAATTCATTCCCTTTTAGTCTGAGGCTGATTTGATTTTCTTTACCCCTTATATTTATATCACCTACAGTTTAATTGTGATGTAATTTCTTATGCACTGTGGGCAGACTTCAGTGACTCACCACCTCCAAATATATTTGTGAAGGTCATTCATGAATTAGAATTCTATCAACCGGAACCTCCTGCATTGTACGGTCTATATTTGACATGGAAATTCCAGGCTCATATAAAATTTCAATGACAGAGTAAGAAAGACTGGCCCTTATAGATTTATAAAGGAGGCACTGAGATCATATCCTTTAAAACTGTCCACAAATGCCCTCAGGGCTCCAAAATCAGGTCTGACAAACTATCTACAATTTGCAGCCCTCAAGCCCCAGCTGGTTAACCCACTGAGGCTGCTATCAGAGGAATATAGCTATGAGCTACAACTACAACCCCTTGGGTATCAGCCTCTCCACTACTTCTTCTATGACTCCAGTGATGTTTGGATTGGGCAGGCAGGGGAGTGAGGCACACAGCTCCCAGCAGTTTTCCTCTAATAGCTGCTCCAGCTGTTGACACACACTGGCATTTCCTGATTTGAATGTTTAACCATACCGTTTTAATATTCTCCTAATACAGTTTTTTGTTTGTTTGAATTAAATGGAGTAAACTATATATGTTATCACCTGCATGCACTAGCAAGTGTGCGTGTGATTCTGTGCAAATTGTTATGCTTGCTCATCTAAAGGTCAAATTTTGAATATTTCACCATAAAAGATGTCTTTTGCCAGATATTTTCCTTTAGTGATTGTGATGGGTTGGATCACAGAAACCCCCTTGGGAGCTGCCACCTGATGTGCCAAGACTACCTCTGCTCCTGTTTTCCCTGCCAGCTCAGGACTCCAGCACCCTGTCTTGCTGGACCAGACACTTGTCCCAAAGCTGCAAGTTTACCTGAAAACAGCTCACAGAAGTGTGCTTGTCTTTAGCACTCAGATGCCCAACTCCCAATGGGGTCTAAACTCAGATAAATCCGTTTTACCCTGCATAAACCTTATGCAGGGCAAACTCATAAATTGTTCGTCCTTTATAACACTGATAGAGAGATATGCACAGTTGTTTGCTCCCCCAGGTATTAATACACACTCTGAGTAAATTACCAAACAAAAAGTGATTTTATTAAATACAGACAGTAGGATTCAAGTGGTTCCAAGCAGTAACAGACAGAACAAAGTAAGTCATCAAGTAAAATAAAATAAAGTGCGCAAATCTATGTCTAATCAAACTAAATACAGATAAGTTCCTCACCAGTTCCAGAATGTTCCCTTTTACAGGCTAATCTCCTTTTAGCCTGGGTCCAGCAATCACTCACACCCCCTGTAGATACTGTTGTTTGTTTCAGTTCCTTTCAAGTATCCTGGGGGGGGTGGAGAGGCTCCTTCCTTAGCCAGCTGAAGACAAAATGGAGAGGTCTCCCACGGGTTTAAATAGACTCTCTCTCGTGGGTGGAGTCCCCCTTCCTTCCTCCTATGCAAAGTCCAGCTCCAAGATGGAGTTCTGGAGTCATCTGGGCAAGTCACATGTCCCTGAATGACTCAGTCTTTACAGGCCGAAGCCATTGTCCACATGGTATCTTGCATGTCTCCAGGAAGACTTCTTATGTGGATTGGAGCATTCCAAGATGCATTGTTCTCCAAGTGTTTCCTGATCAGGTACTTAAGCTGGCAAATTCCTTCCTAAAGAAGCTGACTAAATGCCTCCCAAAGCTTACTTAGAAACCAAGCCAGCATACAGCCCATATTCTTAACCTCAAATAGAAAATGATATACATGTACAAATAGGATGAATAGATATAGTAGACCAGAACCTTTACGAAGATATATTACATGGCACAGGCAGCACAAAACATATTCCAGTTATGTCATACATACATTTATAAGCACACATCCCCCCATAAGACTTTACACTTTACACTGTACACTGTCACAGTGATTTTACAGGATGGAGAGCGTTATGGGGGAATTAATACATTTCCTGCTGCCTCTTGGTTCTTCAGCTACTTAGGAGATTGTTTGGAGACTGTCAGGAGACTGGGTCATAGGCAATCAGGCCTAACTGTCAGAGCAGGAGTAAGGACTACTGGTTAAAGTAGGAGTCAGGCCTAGTGGTCAAAGTCTGAATGCCAGAGCCCATGATCAAGGCAGAGTCAGTCAGGAATTGGAGCTGATGGTCAGAACTGGATTATCTGGAGTCAGGAAAGACAGGAGCAAGGCTGGGAGAGGACTGGAACAAGGCCAGGTGCAGAGCAGAGTCTAGGCAAAAGCAAGGCTGGGTGCAGAGCTTGGAGTGAGGCCAATATAAGAAGGCTTAGAATCTGCAGACATATGTGTTCAAGAGCAAGCCACCTGACTGTCTTAGCCAATCAAGTGGTTCTGTTGTGGCCCAGCTGCACTCATTCGTTGCCCAATGACCAGGCAGATTCAGCTGCAGGTCCTCATTACTGACAAGCCTCCACTGAAAGAACTAACCATCATCTGTGCAAACTATCACAGGGTTTCATATCATACATAGTGCACAACATGGGCTGTATAAACCACCAGTAACAATATCGGTCATTATACACATTATGGTGCAGAAACATCTGCCATTTCCTATCACAATGAAAAGGAGACAAATTACTGCCTATGGTAGATGACTGCAGACACTGGTGACTATTACTGTATTATTATACAGTAGTATCCAAAAGGGCTGTAAAACCAAGCCAGCCAATGTTACAAGTAAAGCTATGCTAATTTAGCAAAGTCCTTTTAAACTTATAGGGTAACTATAGCTTGTTGGGTATTTTTAAACCCTCACATTTTGATTAATAACTATATATTTCTACAGTTTTTAGTGATAGGAGATGAAATGGGAAGTGAAGGGAAATTTACGTAAAAGGAATTAGCTGAAAAAAAATATATAATCAGAAAAATCTCCCCGTGCTCTAAGGGGCTCTTGAATGTAATCTTTGAATGAAGGAGGATTTCTCAGATCCTCTAGAGAATGGGCATAATTAGAGAAAAGCTCCCATGCTTCTTTGGTGACAGAGAGGCTTGCAAGTTCACTTCAAAAAGTGGAGTTTGTTTCCCTTTCCCTGCATACTTGGGTTCTCCCCATCTTATTATTTGCCTTAAGAACATATCTTTCTCCTATTCAAAAAGAGAAAAATCACTGGCAAAAGAAAGAAGTCACAGACTAGAACCCAGGTGCTGGAAAAACAGCAGAGGATAAGGAGAGTAATAGTTCCTTCTTGTCTTCACTTGTTTCTTTTGCTCCTTATTGCTGAAATAAGAGCTGTTAGCACATTCTCACTCTGCACCTGTGTTTGCAGTCACAGTATCTTGAAAGTACTTCCAAGTCACCTCTTCACATCTGGCATGCAATCAGATAGTATTGAAACAGGGAATGCAGATCTCGCTTGAACATTCCCTGTTGCCTTACATAGGCCAGAAGATCATTTCTGTTTGCTGATAATTATAACAGGACCCTGATCCTGCAGTAAGAAGAAAATGCCAACACAGACTTCAGCACCTTTGCAGAATCAATGAGCCCTAAGTCTCCTTTGGCATTACCTATTCTGATTCCTTGAGACCTATGAAAACTCTTTTCTCCTTGCCATTGGTTGATAGCTATTCCACAATATGGTAAGGACTAATATTTTACTGTGTGTATACACAAGAATTTTACCTTATTGACTTGAAATTGACAAGGAATTTCCATTGTTTGATTTTTCTGTTCTCAGTTACATGCTTCCTTTGACTCTGCCCATATACTGCACTGTGTTGGCATGCCATGCATTTTGGACCTGGATTTCAGTACTTTATCCGCACAACTCCCAAAGAATGACCCCATAAAGTAGACTTCTTCTAATGTGATATACGTACTGCCTGAGTATTTATTTAGCAAATAAACTGAACCAGTCAATAAACAAACTCTGGCTTATTGAAATCAATCATTCTTTGTACCTGCTGTTTTCATTTAGCTTTATAGTTGTTATAGACATGCTTTAACTCATATGAAACCCACTGATCAGGAGAGTTAAAATCCTATTTTACCATCTTTACCGTATACCTCAATTTTCTTCTCCTTTTTTTATTAAAAAAAAATCATTTTATTCCCACTTATTACGTTGCATTTCCTTTACAAAGTGAATTGGCCCTTAGGAGAGTACTGCTTCCTCTGCAAGTGTAGTGCTGAGAATACAGATTCATAAGACTGGAGGGGGGGCATGCCTGTGCTCTGGAGGGAGAGGGGGCCTGTGTCTGGGCTTGGGGGGCCTGCGGCTGGGCTCTTTGGGGGAGGGGTGTGGGTATCTGGGCTCGGGGTCATGGCTGGGCTCTGGGGGAGGGGGTGCAGGTATCTGGGCAAGGGGAGCCCCAGGGCTGGTCTCTGGGAGGGTAGGGAGTTCAGGTGTATTGGCTGGGGAGGAGAAGGGTTGTGGGTGTCTGCCCCCCCTCAGCTGGGCTCTGGAGGGGGCAGAGAAACAAGAACTGGGTTGTCATAAGAGTTTCTTTAACTCTCTACTCCTGGTGGAATTTTTGTGTGTGTCTGGATTGTTACAGACATACTTGTTGACAGGTATTTTGAAATAAATTACAGAAATAAATGAAACTAGTGTTATTGTGTAGTGTTAATTTGACAAATAAAATGTGCAGAATTTAAAAATATTATGCGCAGAATTTTTGTTTTTTGGTGCAGAATTCCCCCCAGCATATAATACATCCTAGAATGATGTTTGCTTTTTTTTGCAACGTTACACACTGTTGACTCATATTCAGCTTGTGATCCGCTATGACCCTCAGATCTCTTTTCACAGTACTCCTTCCTAGGTAATCATTTCCCATTTTGTATGTGTGCAACTGATGTTCCTTCCTAAGTGGAGTACTTTGTATTTGTCTTTATTGAATTTCATTAGATTTATTCATTCATACCATTTCTCCAGTTTGTCCAGATCGTTTTGAATTTTAATCCTATCCTCCAAAGCACTTGCAATACCTCCCATTGGTATCATCCACAAACTATATAAATGTATCTCTATGCCATTATCTAAATCACTGATGAAGATATTGAACAGAACCAGACCCAGAACTGATCCCTGTGGCACGCCAAACCCTGCCAGCTTGACTGTGAACTATTAATAACTACTCTCTGGGAATGGTTTTCCAAGCAGTTATGCACCCACCTTATATTAGCTCCATCTAGGTTGTATTTCCCTAGTCTGTTTATGAGAAGGTCATGAAAAACAGTATCAAAATCCTTACTAAAGTCAAGATATACTACATCTACTGCTTCCTCCACCCCCATCCACAAGGCTTGTTACCCTGTTAAAGAAAGCCAGGGTAGATTGATCTGACACAATTTGTTCTTGGCAAATCCATGCTGAAACTTATCAACTTATTATCTTTAGGTATTTGCAAAGTGATTGCTTAATTATTTGCTCCATTATCTAAGATGATTGGTCTGTAATTCCACGAGTTGTCCTTATTCCCCTTTTTATATGTTGGCACTATATTTGACCTTCTCCAGTCCTCTGGAATCTCTTCCATCTTCTGGAACTTTTTGAAGATAATTACTAATGATCAGATATCTCCTCAATCAGCTTCTTGAGTATTCTAGGTTGTCTAAGTAATTTTTAATTTGTTCTTTCCCTATTTTAGCCTCTGATCCTCCCTCATTTTCACTGGAATTCACTATGTCAGATGTCCAATCACTGCTAACCGTTTTTGGAGAAAATTGAAACAAACTAATCATTTAGCACTTCTGCCATTTCCACATGGTATCAGGGAGTAAAAACACAGAAAAAAACAGAATATGTGGAAATGGCAGATCTCCTGGTTAAGCCAGGGTGGTCTCTTGCCATACTTCCTATCTTTTCCACACTGCTAAATAGGCAACTTAGCCTATAAAGAGGTTGAGGGGGTAGCATATATATGAAAATAAAATAAGGATGTGTATTTTGTAAAAGTGTGCATTTATAATAAAGATGCTTGTGTTGTGACATAGTACATCTGGAAATAGATGTAGTCAGGGTCACTGATCGGCAAAAATAAACAGCTTTTACGGGAAGTTTAACATGGACTAAAATCTTTACCTGTGTTTTTTCCCCCAATATTGAAGGTCACTAGAATAAGGAGGGTTTATATAGGAAGCACAGTCAGTCCCTATGTGGATGCTTCAGTAATCCCTTTTGGCTAATCAAGAAACACTCATCGGCCTCAGAGCCTGCTGTCCCCAGGCCTCCTCCGCTAAAAGAAGGGTTGATGTGATGCACAGTTTAGGGAAACAGATGCAACTGGGGGGGAACGAGGAGGACATGTCTCTCTCGATGGTTATCCTCTTTGTGTGTCCCTGTGTTTCCACTCCTGCTCCCTTTGAATTGTTTTATGTTGCTTCACCACTATTCGGAAAGAGGAGAAAAAATAATGGATCTTTAGGTTACAAAAGGATCTTGCATTAGATTCTCAAAGTGTCAAATTTAACTGGAGGCTGAAATCACAATTTAAGGAATTTTTCAGACAAAAAAATAACATTTTTCCCAAAACTGTTTCTTGTACAGCAATAATTATTTCCTTTTTTAATGCAGTTGAGATGGATGGAGTCCACATGAATTATGAAATGCATAATTACCAAACCCAAAAGAAAAATCCATATATAGGCTGAATTCTGCCCTTCTGAGCCCTCAGAAGGGCATATGTGGCTTCCATTAAAGCAAGTGCCCCACAAACCACAATGCAGGAATCCATGCATCTCAAATTTTTTCATAACATAGACCATGTCTTGACAGAGAAATTGCTTTACTGACCACCACCCCTCCCATTCACTACTGTCTAGTCCACCGCCCCTCCACTTCGTTGCTGCACAGTCCTTTTTCTGTCCCAGTGATGATCCCATATATACCTACAGCAATTACTTTCATGACAATAATATTAGGATATATTTCATGTATTTTTAGCTTCTATTAATGAAATTTGGCAGGAGGAAATAAGGAGCAGAGCCAGCACCATATGACTAGCCAGCTCTTCACAGAGCAAAGCAATCTGGAGACCACAGTTTGGGAACTTCTGGATTAGATAGAAGATTAAGAAAGTACTTATCCTTGCTTTATTTTCACCCCTCTAATTCCCATTTCCATGGAAACAGGGCTGGAAAGTATCAGCAGGCAGTCTGCAGATGAGCATCCGAATGAGAACACTTGTAGAACTCAGCAGGCAGACAGCAGGAGAAGTCTACAAGCTCTGGTTTCAAAACCCAGCTATAGATTTTAAGCAAAAGGAAGTCTTATGACTACAGCAAAGGACTTGTAAACAGGTCTGGGTTCTGTCCCTAGCCTTGCCACAGATTTCTGTCTGAAACTGGCAGGCAATTTAACTTCCTCCATTTCCTCATTTGTAAAATTAAGAAGGAATAATACTTTCTGCCTCAAAGAGGGCATTGAGCAAAATCCACTATGATCAGCCAAGCATTTAATATACAAGTAAAAGCCTATTTTGTTATTGTTGTAGTGTTTTGGATCCTAAACTCTGTAGTGTGATGCTCTCTGAGAAATCATACTGGCTGCTACACAAGTCATGTACACCTGGTCACAGAAGCCAAAAACCAGACTGTCTGGGTAAAACCCAGACAGGTGGCAACCCTATCACGTCCATACATTTTGAACATTTACCATCCCTTCAGATAACCCATTACAAAAAATCAAATAATTAACCACTGGTTAATAATATAATAACTGGAAAAACTGCACTTTTTTTCCTGAATCCTGATCCAAAACTCTATTCTCTAACAAAAGCAGCTAAACCAAATGATGAATGTAGATATACTTTTTAGAGGCAAGTGCACAAGTTTAACTTCTTTAAGTAATTTAATGAAGTCAAATATAAACAAAATTACATCTGAATATAGGAATTCTTTTAAAATCTACCTTAGATTTTCTCCTAGCAAGTATTTGCTGTTCAAATAAATGGGGAAAACATAAACAAAACAGTGAAATAGTATTTTCTTAGCTAACTACTTTTGGCCAAAGAAGTAGATAGGTTACCAGGGTTGTGTCCCTGATACTACATCTATGCCACTTTATCAGGTAGAAATTATAAGTTTTGTAAAAGAAAGAACACCCAAACAGAGTATGACTGATGTGATTTTAGCCCATATAATGGCCTCATGAAAATGAAAGTGGATATAAACACAGAATAATGAGGGTTTTACTGTCCTGTGAAAATACAATAACGAATAGCAAAAGCTGGAAATTGAATTGATAATGAAGAATGACACAACATAAATCCATATTTTGCTAGAGTTGCTGTATAACAATTTTTACCAAACTCTTTATCAAACTCAGATTAGCAACATAGGTTTGAAACAGTGTATTGAACTTATGTTTTACTTCAAAATCACAGATATAAACTCCCCCACAAGGTTTTAAAAGGGCAGGAGGACATCACTAGTTTAAAACCAGGTGGAGAGGAGTGCAAGGCCCACTATAACACGGTGTCAACCTCTTTAAGGTTTAGCAGATATTAATATTTCTTAAGGAGGCTGTAATGGAAACAGTGATTCCAATCTTAGCAAATATGGAACTACATAAGGGGGACTCAGATGAACAGTGTATTCTACTCAAGTGGAATGAGAAAGGGTAGTACAGAGCATAGATAACTGTATACTTTGGTTTAATCTGTTCTATGCCATCTATGTCAGCAATTCACGGTTTGACAGATCAAACCAGCACAAAATACACATAGAGGTCAGTTACCCTACCACCATTGTCCCATCAACAAGGATACATTTATGAAATGTAACAAAAGTAATAATTAGATTGATCACAATTTGATAATGTTTCACTGCTTTGGGGAGAGCAAATAGTAAGGTGAGGCTGGACAGAAGAAGAAAATGGAGTTTTGAAAAACCAAGGAGCTGATTCTTATTAAGTCCAGAATACCTTTAAGACCACTGTACATTGTCAGAGTTATGTAAAGTGGGAGTGACTTACATTTACACTTCCTTTAAGGCTGTTTTACACTGCCAGAGCAGTGTAAAGGTGGCCTTAGTGTAGATTCAGTCCCCAGTCTAATCTATCCTTTTTCTGAATACACCAGTCACTATTGAGTATGTTTACATATATTTTTCTCTTTTTAGTAAATAACAATGTCTGAGCAGACCACTTGCTCTCTATTTAAGGAGCCTTCATCACCATCTTCAACAAGGTTGTAAACAAGAACATGCGTCCAATAGCAATAACTCAAGGTTCTGTTTCAAAGTTGTGATTGTACCTATGTTCAAATATACTTTTTAAAAAATCTGCCAAACAGACAGTTTTAAAAGGCTAATAAGCAGACCTGGAAATGCTGCCTCCATTTCAGAGGTAGACACCAAGCAGGTGCCATGTGATCTAGTCAAAAACAAGCACTGCACATGCCATGGGAAAAGCTCACTGGACCAGTATTGTAGCTGGAATCTTGCCAGGGTATACTACAGGTGTTATCACTTGTTTTCAATATCTCCGAATGATCTCAGTTGAGAAGGGACTCTTGGGTTGGCTAAAGATTAGGCAGAGCTCCTTGTGAGCAGGGGACAGAACACAGTCAATAAATATTTATAAGGGGAATTCAGGCTGGCAGTATTCTGCACACACACAGAGGGCAAATGGTGGTGATCCCAGTGAAGTCAGTTGTAATTCCCAGTTGGAGCTCAGTTGAAAAAGGGATACAATATAACAGATTGCACAGTAGGGCCCCTTTTGAGGTCATTAGTATCTTTGTACTGTACACTGTGATTGCCTTACAAGAGGTTTAATCACACTGTCCAACAGGTTATTTAACCTTTTTCTTTGGAATAACTTCAAAGCCATTAATTTATAAGTAGCCTTGGCTGGTTAATTTATGGGTAACAGTAGGAGAGTGAAAAGGTATGATCATGTCAACATAACATTCAGGATATGGCTTTAGCACATAGAAAGCAAGGAAACACAGTGTTTGGGTTTCAGTTCTGTGACATTCCCTTGTCCCATTGTGCCAAAGCATTGTGCAATCAAAAAATAAAGTGATGTCAAGTGAAGAACACAGATCTCATATAATGGACCCTTAATGCAAGAACTACTGAAGAAAAGAACATATATAATGCCTGTGCAAACTGTGTATTATTCAATTTGTAGTTAAATTCCTTATAAAAATGTATATGATTAGTAGTCACTTCTCATATGTCAGTCATTCAGCATATTTAAATACCACTAAAGGACACCAGTCTCCCTCATAGACCAGTGACCAGCAAAATGTTCAGTCTTCTACTTCAATGTTAATTTATATAAAAAGCTTTTTTTTTAATAAATCCATGACACATCAATACAGAAACCATTTTGAACCAATATTTTGATATTCTCTTTAAAATGTTCATTACTGTGGAACAGCTAAGTTACTTTCTCCCCTATTTTGCTGAGAAACACAACTCCATGGGAATAGATCCTGCTATGTCACATTTTAGCTTGGACTGTATTTTTACAGTCAAGTTATAAATCCTTGAAAATAAGTTTACAGAGGAAAATCTAAAACACTTTCACGATCGGAGTAATACAAGTAACACTACATTGAGGGTATAATAAACTAACTGCATTATTTAAAAATATTCAGTATCAAAATTCACAGAAAATTAATCTTTACCATTTCAGCATCTTAACAGCAGGTGCATAAATAAAAACAAATGTGAGAGTCTACCCCTATACACCAGATTTATTTCCTGACTGCTTTGCATCTCTTTTGGCTCTCACAGTTAGATCATTCTCAGACACTTCTCTCTCGTCTTTTGAGGTTTCTTCCTAGGACTTAATAGTTATAGAATTTTCTTCTCTTAGGTTCTTTTCATAGAATCATAGAAGATTAGGGTTGGAAGAGACCTCAGGAGGTCATCTAACCCCCTGCTCAAAGCAGGACCAATCCCAAATAAATCATCCCAGCCAGGGCTTTCTCAAGCTGGGCCTTAAAAACCTCCAAGGATGGAGATTCCACCACCTCCCTAGGTAACCCATTCCAGAGCTTCACCACCCTCCTAGTGAAATAGTTTTTCCTAATATCCAACCTGGACCTCCCAAACTATAACTTGAGACCATTGCTCCTTGTTCTGTCACCTGCCACCACTGAGAACAGCCTACCTCCATCCTCTTTGGAACCCCGCTTCAGGTAGTTGAAGGCTGCTATAAAACCCCCCCTCACTCTTCTACAGAGTGAATAAGACCAGTTCCCTCACCCTCTCCTCATAAATCATGTGCCCTTGCCCCCTAATCATGTTCGTTGCCCTCTGCTGGACTCTCTCCAATTTGTCCACATCCTTTCTGTAGTGGGGGCCCCAAAACTGGATGCAATACTCCAGATGTGGCCTCACCAGTGATGAACAGAGGGGAATAATCACTTCCCTCGATCTGCTGGCAATGCTCCTACTAATGCAGCCCAATATGCCGTTAGCCTTCTTGGCAACAAGGGCACACTGTTGACTCATATCCAGCTTCTCATCCACTGTAATCCCCAGGTCCTTTTCTGTAGAACTGCTGCTTATCCAGTTGGTCCCTAGTCTGTAGCACTGCATGGGACTCTTCTGTCCTAAGTGCAGGACTCTGTACTTGTCCTTGTTGAAACTCATCAGATTTCTTTTAGCCCAATTCTGTAGTTTGTCTCTTTTCTCTTTCTAGTACCAGCATTTTTAAAAATTTGCTGTTTCATTCTAACTCTTTTTTTCCTTTTAATGTTTTTGTGTTTCATTTCATGCCTTCCCCACCCACACACTTTTTCTGTCCCTCCATCCCTCCCTTTTTATTTTTTAAATAAAATTATTTAAATTGTATTATTTATTAGGATCAAGTAGCCACAGTCACACTCCCTGCCCCAAAGACCTGACAATCCTAATTCCAAGCACTCTCAAACTTTGGAGGAGTTCAAAATCTGGACCCAAACCTGGATCTAAAGTTTGCCAGTAGGGCATTTCTCAGGACTCCATTGTCACCAAGCCCTTCATAGCATAGTCGCCAATTCTGGAGGTGCTCCGGGGTCCATTTTCAGAATGGGGAGAGGTTTATAATGGTGTCCCACTAGGGGCTTGTACTGGTCTGGGATCAGTGCTGTTCAACATATTCGTAAATGATCTGCAAAATGGGTAAACAGTGAGGTGGCAAAGTTTGCAGATGGTACAAAATTATTCAAGATAGTTAAGTCCAAAATAGACCACAAAGAGTTACAAAGGTATCTCATAAAACTGGGTGACAGATACAACTCAATGTTAAATGCAAAGAAATGCACATAGCAAAATATAATTTCAATAATGCATACAAAATGGTGGGTGCCTAAATCAAGAAAGAGATCTTGGAGTCATTTGATGTACTCTGGAAGCACTATGTTTCCAGAATACTTCAAATTTATAAGAATCCTTCTCACTGTGCCTGTATCATCCTGAACTGTGAAATGCTCATTCTCCTGCTTCAGAAGACTTAAAAATTATCTCCAGTCATCAGTGGGACAGATGCTACAGAATAATGTAGCTGTCCTTAACATGCATCAAAATAATACCAGGGAACCTAGATGTAAATAAGATTGCTGAAAGTTTCATCCAGAAAGCTACAATGAGACATAATGTCTTTAAACTGGGATGTTAGTGAAGACAGCTTGTAGGTGATTGCAATGATCTTAATATACAGTAATTCATGATAATGTAATTATGTAGTTCATAACAATTGAATCATTATTAAAATAGTAAAGATACCAATGATAAACATATTCAGCAACTAGAATATGAAATAAGTGTATAAATATGCTGAAAATAGCCTCCCCCCAACACACACACTCCTCTTCAGAAAAACAAAAGTCAGTACCTGTGCTTCATAGCCACATCCCTACCTCAGCACAGTCTGCAGGACCAGGAGTCCAGTAACAGAGAGAGAACAGGTTCTCCACTGATAGCAAGTGTGTGGGAAGTGGATATGGAGGAACAGGGAAAACCCTGATTCCATTCTCTGCCAAGGGTCAGCCAACAGAGTTGAGCCAGTATGAGATGGGAAGACTTCTCCTTGCTGGTGTACCTGCTTGGCACCCTTTATTCAGAGCTTAGCAAAGGCACAATCTATCCTCCTATGAGCCTTGAAATCTATACCCCACAGCTCTGGCTAGAGTCAAATCAAGGCAATCTATAGGCCTTCCCCTGAGTTTTGGTTAGCCCCTTATTCACTGGAATCCAGCTGCTGCACATGCAGCCTCTTTGCTTCCTCCCAAAAGGAAATGCAAGAAAAAATACTCTTGCTGCCCTATTTTGTTTTCCAAATATATTATGCATTGTTATGGGAGCCAGGAACACACATATTTACTTTGAGCACTGCTGGCAGCGCTGAACTATGTAAAAAAACCCAACAACTGGGCATATGGTGACATACCAGCCACATGCATGCATGCAGTTTGTACAGCAGTG
Source organism: Trachemys scripta elegans (assembly GCF_013100865.1). Classification (NCBI taxonomy): domain Eukaryota; kingdom Metazoa; phylum Chordata; order Testudines; family Emydidae; genus Trachemys; species Trachemys scripta. The sequence goes on from NC_048300.1 coordinate 165,211,741, forward strand.
TCACAAGGCAATTACAGAAGACTGGAGTTATTTATATAAAAATTTCATGTGAATGACACTGTACAATGAATGAGGTGCACCAAATATAAACAACAGGTTTCTCTCTCCTAGAACATAGACCAAGATTTTTCAAAACTAGGTGCATTAAGGCACCTAAATAGGGGTTTGACTTTGAAAAGTCAATGAGTGGTGGGTGTTGAGCATTTTTGAAAATTGGGCCATTTATCCAAGTGGATGGATTCAAAAGCCTAATTTTAGGCATCAACTTTTGAAAATTTTGGCCTTAATATCTACAGGACACAATTACGTACCAATGAAATCAGTGTGAATTTCACCATGGACTTCAATGGGATCGGGATCAAGCCCTATGAGTGAGCCAGAACAATACACTAATGAACAAACATTAATGGAAATGGAAACACTAAATGGAATGTTGTCATTATAGCCATTATCTTGCACAGAATTTTTCAAGATTGTTTGAAAACAGGAAGGAAGGAACTTTGGCTTTTACACGTAGTCTATGCTCATGTTATTAATGACTTCCAAATTTGATAGGCAAGACAAATTATTTGTTTTATTATTATTATTTTATGTCTTGCAGCTTCTTCACAAACAAATATGTAAATGAAATTTCAACTTATCTTTAATTACAATAATATACCCATGAGTCACATGATGTATGGGTCACGTTCAACATGCAAGTGGGCTGAGGGAAAGAAATCAGGTTTATTTTAATTTTAGTTATTTTTGAAAAAATGGAAGTGCCTCATGCATTGATATATGTTCTCAACAGATCACACAAATGATAAGTTGGTGTTTGTGTATTTTCTCAACCTCCATGAAATTAATGCACAACTATTTCAAGTATTTTAAAACATTCACACAATTTGTCACACAGCCAAATTTCACCATATTTATGATGATGAATAAGTTTTATAAATCTTCACGTTTTACAATGACTCCAAGTTTCAAGCAAGGGCTTCCGATTAAATAAATGCATTTCAAATTGATATTTTGTTTTTTTCAGGGTAGAGGGGGATATATTAACTCAACAAATATCTCTTCTCTCACTCACTCGCCTTGAGATTTTCCTTCCATATAATTGTTCAAAAGCCAAACTTACCACATCATAATCCATACACAAGAGTAAGAACTTACCCAAAGAAGTAATTTCACATCATCTTCCACTTTATTCTTTTATGCATTGAGAAACAGAGACTTTAAATATATACAGTACCAACATTTATAACTCAACTGTCAGTGTGAAAAGCTAAGAACCACAGGGACCCAGTCAAAAATGGACTCAAGTGTTGAACCTCTTTGCTAGCCAGAAAACTACTTTTATAATTAATAATACAAAGTAGTTCAGGAGTTAACATATTCAACTTTATAAAGCAAGATCTGTTAGCAATTTCCTACAAAGATAATAGCCAAAAATAGCATGTAACTTGTAAACCTACTTCACCTGAAAACAGATCACTTAAACACAGGAGTCAACTTACTGTTTGAAATAAATATCCAATTTTTCACTTCTTTCAGTGATTTTCAAGTCCTATTCTAGAAACAACAAACAAGAAATCTTCTCAATCTTATACAATTGTGCTTTCATGTTTCTCTGTATCTCACACGAAAGCCACATTAACAGATCAAAAAATAAAAAAGGAAGATTTAATGTTTACCTGTATTCCTGTCTGGTAAAATACAGCAATGCTTCTGCAAAATGCCAGGCAGAATCTATTGCAACATAAAAAAAAAAAGAGTAAGTTTTATTACTATTTGAGGGAAAGGTGACATTTATTATTCAACATAAAGTAAATAGTTCTTATGATGCTCTGACAATCCAATCATTCAGCTTTTATACAGCTGAACTTCCACTGAAGTCAATAGGAGTTTTAAATGCTTGATGGCCACAATGAGAATAGTTGTCTCCTGTCAGCAACAACTTCCTTGCAAAACTATACTCGCCCAACTTCCCGTGAGTTTAATATTGTATTTATCATCAAGTATTGATAGACAAGTACATTAAGTGCCTGAGCTGGTATGTCTCCATAACAATTTTGAATAGCTTGTCTTCAAGGTCATCTAACAAACTGCAGCACAGAAAATGCTTGAGAGATATACTCAACTAAAATAAGGTAACATTTAGATCAATAGATACAGAGAGTATAATTTTCTCTCAATAGGCAATCATTCTCCTTCAGAGGTGTCAGAGTAATAGGGTAACGGAAGCTGAAGAGGTAATATGATGAATGGATAAAGCAAAGGACTGGGCATCAGCAGATGTGGATTCTAATCGCCCCTTAGGTACTGATTCACTGTGTGACCTTGGACTAGGGTTTACAACAGTCCTTTATTACAAGGGACATTCCTTATTTTTTCATCTCTGTACGAGATCAGGAGCTGCTGAGTGCTGCAAAAAGCAGCAAGAAATGCCCCTGGTGAATGCAGGTGAGTATTGCTTATTAGTACAGTAAACCCTCAGCGTTATGAACACCACAGTTACAAACTGATCGGTTACCCACACACCTCATTTGGAACTGGAAGTACGCAATCAGTCAGCAGAAAAAAAAAAGGCAAATAATGTACAGTACTGTGTAAGATGTTTTTGACATAAACTGTGATCATATAGATCATTGTTGCAACCAGGGTCCTATGGTTGCACCAGTTCTTATACAGAGAAGTCCAAGTGGGGTGTCTATGGAAAGGTTGTAGTTTGCTGATTATGATTATGCTGTCTGTATGTATCATTTTTTTTATTTAAACTTATGAACATTGGTTATGTACTTGTTTGATTCTAAGTAGCCTCAGTGAAGCATTTGGTCAGCTTCTTGAGAAAGAACTATTCTCAGTAAGTGCCCAATCAAGAAACACTTAACTGACAATGGACTTTGGGAGATGCCATTCCACATCTGAGCTCTCCTGGGAACTTTCAAACTAACATGTAAACAGTGGCACCGGCCAGCAAAAAGCTGAATCATCCATAGACATGTGACTTGCCCAGGTAGCTACAGACTCCATCTTGCTTAGGGTGACCAGATCACCCAAGTCAAATATCGGGGGGGTAGGGGGGAGAGGGTGACGCGGGGGGGGGGGAGGGGCAAAAAAAAAATAAAAAAACCAACCCTTCCTCTGCAAGCGCTGAAGGGAGGCCCGGGAGACTCAGGGGAAGTGTGGGGCCGGGGTGAGTAAGAGTCCGGCCTGGTCCCGAGCAGGCAGGACTCAGTTGGGTGGTAGGGAGAGGAGGGAGGCGGCCCGCGGGGCCAGGCGGCGGCTGTTCTCACCCCCGGGCAGCGGGACACGGGAGCAGCCGCTGCTGCAGCTCCCACTGCCGCGGGGGAGGAAGCGGCAATGGAGCTCGGCGGCTGTGGCTCTGGCGCCCCCAAACCCCCCGAGCCGGGGCCTGCTGCGGGGACCCAGCAGCGCGCACGCTGTGCCCAGTCCTTGGCCAGTCGTGTCTGGGCTGCTGCCCAGCTGGTGCTATCCCGCGGTGGCCCCGGAGCGGGGGCAGCAGGCCCCAGCCCCCCGGCCCGCTCGGGTCCCGCAGGGGAACGAACGGGGCTGGGCTGCCAATGCCTCTGCCCTGGGGCCGCCGTGGGATAGCACCAGCTGGGCAGCAGCCCAGACACGACTGGCCAGGGACTGGGCGCAGCGTGCGCGCTGCTGGGTTCCCGCAGCAGGCCCCGGCTCGGGGGGTTCGGGGGCGCCAGAGCCACAGCCGCCGAGCGCCATGGCCGCTTTCTCCCCGCGGCAGTGGGAGCTGCAGCAGCGGCTGCTCCCGAGTCCCGCTGCCCGGGGGGGAGAACAACAGCCGCTGCCTGGCCCCGCGGGCTGCCCCCCTCCTCTCCCTACCACCCAACTGAGTCCTGCCTGCTCGGGACCAGGCCGGACTCTTACTCACCCCAGCCCCGCGCTTCCTCTGAGTCTCCCGGGCCTC